>NW_025747746.1:0-47372 GCF_021184085.1 Oncorhynchus gorbuscha
GATCCTTTAGTGTCAATATTAGCTCAGTGATTTGGACCTCACATGATCACTGAGGATTTTGTGCCCCTTCCTGAGAGCTGTTCTGATTGGCTCAAATAAGGGCTGTCTGTCATGCTGAAGAGTGCAGAGTTAAATGGTGGTCTGGACAAGGCCTTGCCTCTCTGAATGGTGAAGACTGGATTTGAAGTGAGTCCTCCCCCTCTCTCTCTCTCTCTCTCTCTCTCTCTCCACTCTTTCTCTCTCAAACATCCCTAATCCCTCTTTTTTTACCCTCTTGTCCTCCCCCTTTCTTTCTCTCTTCCCCTTTTATTTTCTACCCCCCCACACACACACACAAACACACACACTCCTTCCTCTCCCTCTCGCTTCAGCATGTTCTCTCTCTTCCTGTCTCTCAGGTCATTGCCCTCCCTCTCCGCCTGCTCTCTCCAGAGTTGTGCTCCACAGAGCAGCCAGGAGTAGAGAGGTGCCTCACCCAGAGATCAGGCCATGTTTCGGCTGTCCCAAACCTGTTTCCTTCTCCTGCTGCTGCACGTCGTGGCCTCCGAGGGTACGTTCAAACACCCCACCGTCTCAAACGGTTGACAAATAGTTATGTAGAGAGAAAGTGAGGGAGACTCTGGGGTTTAGTCAATGTCAGTGATTGCGGTCAGTGTGTGAGTACGGGTGAGGGCGGGTGACTGGGATGTGTGTGTTGATATATTTTATGGTGTGTCTGTATCTCTGATTACTTTGATGATTGTGATGACTGTGTGCTAGACAAGCATGCTGTGATGATGACAACAGCCTAATTGATGGAAAAGATGGAAAAGATGATGATGGTGATGACGATGACAGTCATTAATATGGTGATGATTATGGTAATGATAGTGATGATGATGACGATGATGGTGATGATGATAGTGATGAAGATGGTGATGAAGATGGTGATGATGATGAAGATGACAATGGTGATGATGGTGATGACGATGGTGCCCTGCTGCCACTGATACCGATTTTTCCCTGTGTCCCCAGTCTTCGTGAACAGTGACGATGCTAACCAGGTTCTGAACCGGCGGCGGCGGGCCAACAGCCCATTTGAGGAGTGGCGGCAGGGAGACATGGAGAGAGAGTGTATCGAGGAACGCTGTGACAGAGAGGAGGCTAGGGAGATCTTTGAGGACGACAAACTGACTGTAAATTGCCATTCTCCATCTTTGTTTCTATCTATCTCTCTTTAAACCGGAAACACATGTCTGTTTGCGTTCCAGTCACATAAATCTCATTCCTGTTTAGTCACTCCTCACTTTGCACTCATTCACACCATCTTTACACGCTCATGATTTCAACCAGAAATTCCTTTGTCTTTGGAATCTTGACCTTTCTGGTTTGAATTTGTAATGTTTGTGTCTCTTTTTACCTCTTTCCCTCAGACTGAATTCTGGAACACATATTACGGTAAGGCCCAGGAGTCTGTTGAGGCTAAGGGTTGGCGCAAGAGGCTAGGGATTGGATCACATGGAGTTGTCTGATTAGAGCTGGGTTGGAGTCAGGTTGGGGTCAGATTGGGGTCAACCTAATCAGATCAGGAAGTAAAGGACTCACGACCACACACCAGAACAATGGGCTATTTTCAATTCATGAATTGATTGTTTGCAGTGTGTTTGGTGTTGCTGTACTGGTAGGTCCATGGCAAGAAATAAACTGTGTTTCACAGATGGAGATGCCTGTGTTTCTAAGCCATGTGTCCACAATGGCGTCTGCAAGGACGGGATTGGGATGTACACCTGCTTCTGTCTCGCTGGATTCCAGGGGTACAACTGTGAGATTGGTATGTCTTCTTCTCCCTTTGCTCTTGAAATTTGACAAGCAATCTCATTCCCGACTCCCACATAGACGCTAGAAATATCTTGACTCCAAGTTACTCCATAGTCAGAAACAACACCTTGCTCTAATCGTGACTGTGATCTGTGTCTAATCTGGATCCTTGATGTGATGCTGTTCTGCAGCCATTCCTGAGCTGTGTGAGAATAAGAATGGCGACTGCGATCACTTCTGCCAAGTGAAGAAGGACAGTGTGCAATGCTCCTGTGCTGATGGCTACTATCTGGACACAGACGACAAGTCCTGCCTTTCCAACGGTGAGAGGAGAGGAGAAAGAGAGAGAGAGAGAGAGAGAGAGAGAGAGAGAGAGAGAGAGAGAGAGAGAGAGAGAGAGAGAGAGAGAGAGAGAGAGAGAGAGAGAGAGAGAGAGAGAGAGAGAGACATTATCTATGATCCATTCTCCAACATGGACTGGTAGTAGGTTGGAGGTTGGGCTTAGTTAGTACCTAATAACATTGTTGCCCTTTTGTCATTGAAGAGGCCTTTAAGTGTGGCTTTGTGGTATCCAAGAACACCCGTAGCATCTTCATCTACCAGCCTAACACCACTGCCACCAACACCACTGAAAAGAACAACATGATGGAGGACCCTATCAGGGAAACGGCCTGGAACGTAACCCAACAGAGAGAAATCCAATTTGCATTTGAGGATGACGTTATCGAAATGGTGAAGGAGAAGCCAGTCTTTGCCGAGGCGAGAGGCAACACCCGTATTGTCAATGGGGAGGAGTGTCCTCCTGGAGAATGTCCCTGGCAGGTAGAGTAGAGTAGAGAAACCTCTAGTGGGGTTCCCTCTAAATAGCGTTCAGGGTTGTTTGTTTCTGCAACTCTGTCTTTCTCTTTATTTCGCTCTCTCTCATATATATATATATACATATATATATATATATGTCTTTCTCTCTCTCTCATATATATATCTCTTTCTCTCTTTCTCGCTTTCATTCTTTCTCTCTTTGTTTCTCTCTTCTTCTCTGTCTATCTTTCTCTCTCTCCCTCTCATTCTTTCTCTCTCTCCTTCTCTCCCTCTCTCCACAGGCTTTCCTGGTAAACCACGAGGACAGGGGCTTCTGTGGAGGAACCATCCTGAATAAGTACTTCATCTTAACGGCAGCACATTGCATGAACCAGACACGCTCCTTTTACGTTGTCCTTGGTAGGTACCGTTAGCCAATCTCCTTTAACAGTGGGCTCTACATCTGGGAATTATTTTTAAGTTAATCATATCCTATATAATATAATTGTGCCATAATCACAAAACTTCATTATCAGAAAAGTATATTGCTGTGTACAGCATAGTTGCTAACTGGGTGAAATAACAACAGTCAATAACCATACCACCCATACATAGCCTAAGTTGTAGCAGCCTATCAAACAAATGTAATTGATTGAAATCAAACCTCCCCATTGGTCCATCTGCCTTCAGGAGAGTTTGACACGGAGGTGAAGGATGGGCGGGAGGCCATCCACCAGGTGGAACAGGTGTTCATCCACAGGTCCTACATCTCCACCACCTATCACAACGACATCTCCCTCGTCATGCTGAAGGACCCTATCAAGTTCACCCAGTTCATCCTCCCTGCCTGCCTGCCCGAACGAGACTTTGCAGAGAAGGTCTGTAGCATGATGTACTACACATAATTCTCTGTGTGACACATCTGGTTTTATCCAGTGATGCATAAAAACATACAGTTTATAATGAATCTGTCTATGGTTTATATCTTAGTAAAGATGTTCCTGAACCTAACATAATGGTGTCCTGTCTACTTATCAATACAAGGTGTTGATGAAACAGCATGACGGGCTGGTGAGTGGGTTCGGCCGTGTGGGGGAGGCCAAGCAGCCGTCCACCATCCTGCTGCGTCTGACCGTGCCCTACGTACCCCGGGCCACCTGCCTTCAGTCCAGCCAGCACAAGATCTCCAACCGCATGTTCTGCGCCGGCTACGATAAGGAGAAGAAGGACGCATGCCAGGGAGACAGCGGAGGACCCCACGTCACCCGTTACAGAGACACTTGGTTCGTGACGGGCGTGGTGAGCTGGGGCGAAGGGTGCGCCCGTGAGGGCAAGTACGGCATCTACACGCAGGTGTCCAAGTACATCGACTGGATCCGGGCGGTCACGGGGAAGTTTCTCCCCAAGGAGGGAGGGAAGAGGAAGACGAGGGGGGCAGGTAGAATGCACTCAATGATGTGGGTTTGAGGGAGACAAAGGAGAGAGGAGAACCAATCATTAAAGAGGCTTGGGGAATTATGGGCAATAAACATTGTTGTGTGGTTTATCATTGTTTTTCACTAAATGTATCCATGACCAAATAACTTAAGGTAAAAGGAAAAAAAACATGTTTTGTTTGAATGTCCAGTCGTCACATACCAACATTAAACTACATTACACAATATGAAGTTGAGTCAGGAGTGCCATTAGACAGAAATGTTCCGACTGTTCCTGTTTTTTTAAAGTACAAACTGAATCGATCGTATCAGAAAAACAGCAGGGTTCAAAGGTCACCATTGACTTGAATCATTGCTGGTGTAAGTACCGAGCACACAAGGATAGGTGGATTTGCTGTTTGCTCTACTGTGTGTACAGTCTAGAGTCCATCTGTGGGACATTGTGTTTGTGAAGACCTCATGAGATACAATGAGTTTTACTGGACGTTTCATCTCAATTCATCTTCATAACATTAGCATATTAGAAGCATATTTGGTAGATATTATATTACATACAATTGCTAATGAGGCACCATCTTTAAACTATCTAGAGCTGGCACCAGCTACATTTATTACGTCAGGTGACAGGGAGATCCACGTAAATTACGCTCTCCTGGAGAAATTCACACCACATAACTTTGTTGGCGTATACAGCAATGACTAAAAACGGACATTTGGGCTGGCAAGCGGGTGGGGGTTTACTTGGCAATGTTAACCCGCCAGCATGGTTGTGTGTGTAAGACAGAAAGATAGAGAGAGAGCGCAAGAGAGAGAGAGATAGACAGGGCTACAGACAGGACCTTGGCACAGGCAGAGAGGCTTGTGGGTACGGTGTGGATGTGGATTGCAATGGGCTCGTGGAGGCAATGGTGGTTTCTGTCTCTCTCGCTTCTGAGCAGTGTCCTCCTGGTCTGCAGCTATGGGAGAGGTAAGCCACTGCACTGTGAAAGCTACAGGACCAAGTAGACATTTTGTTAATCATACCTTCAGGCTGACAATGACTTTGCTAGCATAGTTTTCCAGTCTACATATGACCAGCATAGTGTTGTGTATGCAGTAGTGGAGGCTGCTGAGGAGAGAACGGTTCATAATAATGTCTGGAATGGAGTTTAATAGATGGAATGGAGTAAATGGAACGGTATGAAAACCATGTTTTGTCCCCTTAGCAGCCTCCGCAGGTATACATTAAACAAACTGTTCTGTATGTAATTAAATGGCATGAAACTCAATGATGGGACCACTTAATGTGAAAACTCTTCATGTTTAGCTTTCCACCATTTAACATATTATCCTCAACCTGGAAGGAGAAAAATGAATACTGAGTCACTTCTGGTTTGTCTCACTTTTCAGTTGTTGTTGTTCCCTATGTCTTCTCCCTCCTCCTTCCCCTCCTCTTCGTCCACCTCCTCCTCCTTTCACTCCTCTCCTCCCGTTCATCCACCTCCCCCTCCTCCTTCCCTTCCTCTCCTCCTCTTCGTCCACCTCCTCCTCCTTCCCTTCCTCTCCTCCTCTTCGTCCACCTCCTCCTCCTTCCCCTCCTCTTCATCAACCTGCCCCTCCTCCTTCCCCTCCCGTTCATCCACCTCCCCCTCCTCCTTCCCTTCCTCTCCATCCACCTGCCCCTCCTCCCCCTCTTTATGCGCTTCCCCTCCTACCCCTTCTCTTTTCCCTCCTCATCCACCTCCCCTTCTCCTTCCCTTCCTCTCCTCCTCTTCATCCACCTCCTCCTTCCCCTCCTCTCCTCCCGTTCATCCACCTCCCCCTTCTCCTTCCTCTCCTCCTCTTCGTCCACCTCCTCCTCCTTCCCCTCCTCTTCATCAACCTGCCCCTCCTCCCCCTCTTCATCCGCTTCCCCTCCTATCCCTTCTCCTTTCCCTCCTCATCTACCTCCTCTTCATCTACCTCCTCTCCTGCTCTTCCTCCACCTCCTCCCTGACCCTCAGTGTTCAGGCCCCATGTGCACGCCAGCACGGTCTTCCTACGGTCGAAGAGAGCGAATGCGTTCTTCTTGGAGGAGATGCTTCAGGGGAACCTGGAGAGAGAGTGTTATGAGGAGACCTGCAACTACGAGGAGGCCAGGGAGTACTTTGAAGACACACCCAAAACTGTGAGCAGTTTAGGCCTACAGGGTGCATCTCGATAGTCTAAAATGCATTCCTTTCCTTGACTCCTTTCCTTCAACTGCACTGATCTGACAACATAGGCAATCCCATTATCCATAACTAATGCAGTAGTTTTCTGATTTAAACCCTGTGTCCATTGTCTCTCTCTCTCATACCTCAATAGGACACTTTCTGGAATGTCTACGTAGGTATGTCTCATTCTTTTGAATCGCGGCAGAGGGGTGTTGGGTTTTCTCCCGACTCCAGATATTGAATCCCCTCCCTTCTTCTTCCTCCTCAGATGGGGACCAGTGCAAACCCAATCCCTGTCTCCATGGCGGCAGCTGCAAGGACAGCATTGGAGGTTTCACCTGTAGCTGCACAGAGCTGTACCACGGGAAGAACTGTGAAATAGGTCCAAAGAACACCTACATTAGAACTCTTTATGAGTGTGTGTGAATGTGTGTGTTCATAGTTTTGCGAGTAGGCTAAGAGATATGTTTGTGTGTCGTGACAGATGGCTCTCAGTGCCCCACCAAGGGGCCCTTCTCCTGTGACCACTTCTGCAGTCCCAACTTTGGAGCATACCAGTGCTCCTGCACCACGGGGTACAAGATTCACAGTGATAAGAGGAGCTGCATACCTGCAGGTTAACATCTACCTATTCTTTTGAATTAGACATCTGTAACACTCCCTCTCTCACACACTGTAAATAGAGACGTCTCTGTTTCCTTAGTTAAGCACCCCTGTGGAAGACTCCAGCCAACAAACCAAATCAACACAGCCTATCACGTCTGTCCACACAACCGCTGTCCATGGCAAGTAAGTTCCTCCCCTACCAGCACAACGTAGAGCAAGGTGAGGGGGAGTCTGTTTCTCCTGGCCTATAGACTACTTTCAAGGTGAGGGGGAGTCTGTTTCTCCTGGCCTATAGACTACTTTCAAGGTGAGGGGGAGTCTGTTTCTCCTGGCCTATAGACTACTTTCAAGGTGAGGGGAGTCTGTTTCTCCTGGCCTATAGACTACTTTCAAGGTGAGGGGAGTCTGTTTCTCCTGGCCTATAGACTACTTTCAAGGTGAGGGGGAGTCTGTTTCTCCTGGCCTATAGACTACTTTCAAGGTGAGGAACAATAAGTTGTGATATACTGAACTTCCCCTTTAACCCGTGGCTTTGCGATTGGCAGGTGGTGTTTGTGGATGAGGCTGGTGCAGAGCTGTGTAGCGGGGTGATCCTGGGGCCTCAGGCGGTCCTGACCTCAGCTAGCTGCCTGTACATGGGAAAGAAAGTCCACAGCATGCAGACAGGCGAGTCCCACAGCGATAAAAACACTGACGTTTGATCTGTTAGTGTATAAACCTCCAGCTCAGGTAGATTCAAATCTTTATGAAATCTAACAGTTTCCCTTCATCCTCTAAGGTGCCTCAAATAATAGTGTGAGGATCCCTCTATCGACCCAACTGTACGTTCACAACCGCCACGAGAGAGGCAGTCTGGAGGACGACCTGGCCTTGGTGAGACTGAATGAGCCCCTTCCCTTCGGCACCTCTGTCTCCCACCTGTGCCTGCCCACTAAGGATTTCAGTGAGAACGTGTTGATGAGTCCAGGTAGGGAGGGGTGGCCACGGGTCCGGATAAGTTCCGGGGACAATCCCACGGCCCCCCTGTTCTCTCCTACCTGCATGCGGAGGGCTGTCGGAACCAGGTGAACGTCTCCCAGCCCCTCACCAACAAGATGTTCTGTATGGGGAGCCAGAAGGGCTTCTGTGGGACTGAGTTGACTAGGTTTAATGAGACAGACCTCAAACCAGGACTAATGAGGAACTGCAGCCTTTTGTCCGGGACCCCCGTTGTGACTGTGGAGAGGGGTACAGCGTTCCTAACAGGCTTGCACCTTTCGCCACCCACGTCGCATGGCTGTGGACAAACCCTGTTGTTCACCAAGTTGTCTCGCTACTTGCAATGGATCCAGCAGCGCCTGGAGATGACAGAGATGAGGATGACACCACAAATGACCCATGACCCACCTGGACCTTATGTGTAACCCCAACTAAGGGTTAGCCTGATCCCTACCTACACTGGACTTACAGCCAACAAGGTTGCGTTCAAGATTGAAGTTGTTTTTTCCAAGGTTAACAATGTAAATGAAAGCGAGTGGTTATATTTTAACATGTACTATAATTATATAAATCATTCATCTTCCACACTTCCTTAATAAACAAAAATGTGGTACAAGGAGTAAAACAACAAAACTTTTATTCAAAATGTAAAAATATGACAAAATAAAATGCAACCTAAATAATAAGGAAATATATTTCTGGGAACAGTTCCTGGGTGAAGGGGATTCTGGGATACGTAGATTAGGATGATGATGACAGCAGGGGGAATGGATTGGCCTTGCTGACGACCAGTTTCTGGTGCTGGTGAGAGATGTAGCCCTTGATGTGACCCTAGAAGAGAGGAAGAGACTTCATCTGCTGCTTCATGTTTTACTCCTGTCTGAAATATCAGGTGGAAGCACATGGTCAGAGGAAAAGGTGTGTGTGGTGGGATCTCACCTCACAGATTAGGTTGGCCAGGATACACTGCACCTCGTCAATGTCCACCTCTTCCACCTGCATCATTTTCAGAGCTACCAGGAAGGCATCTAGGGGCAACTGGTGAGTCTTCAGCAGCTGGTACCTAACCCACATACCACAAACATGTTAACAGAAAGTAAATATCGGTCATAGGTTCACACACACACTATGCCAATTCACACTATAGGCCTGACCTGAATCGTACTGTGCTGCCTCAGATAATTTATTTTCACATTGTCCTTTCAGTGCGGTTCCAGCAACTATGATGGATGTGTAACCAGACCAGCCCATTCCAGCTGGACTTGGCTCAGTAGTGTGAAAAGTGTAACCAGGCCAGCACAGTCCAGCTGGACTTGGCTCAGTAGTGTTAAAAGTCTAACCAGGCCAGCACAGTCCAGCTGGACTTGGCTCAGTAGTGTGAAAAGTGTAACCAGGCCAGCACAGTCCAGCTGGACTTGGCTCAGTAGTGTTAAAAGTCTAACCAGGCCAGCACAGTACCATTGGACTTGATGAGTAGACTCACACTTTCTTGAAGAGGTTCCGGTAGGTGATGATCTTGAGCTTCTCGAGGATGAGGAAGATGCCACAGCGGATGAAGAAGGTCTCGTGCTTGGCCAAGGCCTCGTTCAACAGCAGCAGGTTGCCCTCACTGTTACAGAGACAGAGAGACAGAAATCAGAAAAAGAGGGGGAAGGAGGGAGTAGGGGGAGAGAGAGGAGAAAGAGAGATGGCAAGGAGTGGGCGGGTGGTGACACTCACCTCACAGCTTTCGTGACGTCGGCAAACTGCATGAGGTCGTACTTCCTGAGCAGCTGGTGATTAGGCATGTGACCCTGAATCAACATGAGCAACACCAGTCTTCGTCTCTGATTGACAGTCAAGCTTTTTAAAATTTGATTTGAATTCTGACGTGTGTGGCTAGATGAGTGTATGTTTGAGCTCTCAGTAAGGCACTCTGTCTCACCAGCAACATCTTGACAGGCAGTAGGTAGATGAGGATCATGCGTTTGTTCCTCTGGCTGGAGCGGTGGCAGTGCTGGAAGGAGAAGGACAGGTACTCCTCGGCTGGTTTGTAGTCGCTGTCGAACATGGCCTTGCGGCCTACGTAGTATTTGTAGGTGACTCTCTGGGCCATACTGTAATCATCCTTCAGGTTGGAGCTGTCGATGGCCCGGATCAGTGGCTTACACAGGTGTAGCTTGTTGATCTGGACACACACACACACAACACACACACACACACACACACACACACACACACACACACACACACACACACACACACACACACACACACACACACACACACACACACACACACACACACACACACACACACACACACACAAAGTAGGGCCTATTCATGTAAACAAAACTTCACCCAATCACACTACTGCCTTACCTTGAAGTAGATCTTGAAGAGCTGATTGATGAGAAACAACATTCCCCACTTCTTGGAGTCGTCAATCCCAGCCCGGCTGTATACGAGAAGTCAAGACATAATGAGCAAGGGGATATGGTTGCTACTGTAAAGGTTGTAAGATGTATAGTTTCATATGCTGCAAGATATATAGTTTAATATGCTGTTAGATATATAGTTTAATATGCTGTAAGATATATAGTTTAATATGCTGTCTACTGTTAGATGTATAGTTTAATATGCTGTACGATATATAGTTTAATATGCTGTCTGCTGTTAGATATATAGTTTAATATGCTGTTAGATATATAGTTTAATATGCTGTAAGATATATAGTTTAATATGCTGTAAGATATATAGTTTAATATGCTGTAAGATATATAGTTTAATATGCTGTAAGATATATTGTTTAATATGCTGTTAGATATATAGTTTAATATGCTGTTAGATATATAGTTGAATATGCTGTAAGATATATAGTTTAATATGCTGTCTACTGTTAGATGTATAGTTTAATATGCTGTACGATATATAGTTTAATATGCTGTCTGCTGTTAGATATATAGATTAATATGCTGTCTACTGTAAGATATATAGTTTAATATGCTGTCTACTGTAAGATATATAGTTTAATATGCTGTTAGATATATAGTTTAATATGATGTAAGATATATCGTTTAATATGCTGTCAATAGTGTTCAATGCTGTAAGAAATATACAGTCGTGGCCAAAGGTTTTGCGAATGACACAAATATTAATTTTCACAAAGTTTGCTGCTTCAGTGTCTTTAGATATTTTTGTCAGATGTTACTGTGGAATATTGAAGTATAATTACAAGCATTTCATAAGTGTCAAAGGCTTTTATTGACAATTACATGACGTTGATGCAAAGAGTCAATATTTGCAGTGTTGACCCTTCTTTTTCAAGACCTCTGCAATCTGCCCTGGCATGCTGTCAATTAACTTCTGGGCCACATCCTGACTGATGGCAGACCATTCTTGCATAATCAATGCTTGAAGTTTGTCAGAATTTGTGGGGTTTTGTTTGACTATCCGCCTCTTGCGGATTGACCACAAGTTCTCAATGGGATTAAGGTCTGGGGAATTTCTTGGCAATGGACCCAAAATATCAATGTTTTGTTATCCGAGCCACTTAGTTATCACTTTTGCCTCATAGCAAGGTGCTCCATCATGCTGGAAAAGGCATTGTTCGTCATCAAACTGTTCCTGGATGGTTGGGAGAAGTTGCTCTCGGAGGATGTGTTGGTACCATTCTTTATTCATGGCTGTGTTCATAGGCAAAATTGTGAGTGAGCCCACTCCCTTGGCTGAGAAGCAACGCCACACATGAATGGTCTCAGGATGCTTTACTGTTGGCATGACACAGGACTGATGGTAGTGCTCACCTTGTCTTTTCCGGACAAGCTTTTCTCCGGATGCCCCAAACAATCGGAAGGGGGATTCATCAGAGAAAATGACTTTACCCCAGTCCTCAGCAGTCCAATCCCTGTACCTTTTGCAGAATATCAGTCTGTCCCTGATGTTTTTCCTGGAGAGAAATAGCTTCTTTGCTGCCCTTCTTGACACCAGTCCATCCTCCAAAAGTCTTCGCCTCACTGTGCGTGCAGATGCACTCACACCTGCCTGCTGCCATTCCTGAGCAAGCTCTGTACTGGTGGTGCCCCGATCCCGCAGCTGAATCAACTTTAGGAGACGGCCCTGGCGCTTGCTGGTCTTTCTTGGGCGCCCTGAAGCCTTCTTCACAACAATTGAAACGCTCTCCTTGAAGTTCTTGATGATCCGATAAATGGTTGATTTAGGTGCAATCTTACTGGCAGCAATATCCTTGCCTGTGAAGCCCTTTTTGTGCAAAGCAATGATGACGGCACGTCTTTCCTTGCAGGTAACCATGATTGACAGAGGAAGAACAATGATTCCAAGCACCTCCCTTCCAGTCTGTTATTTGAACTCAATCGGCATGACAGAGTGATTTCCAGCCTTGTCCTCGTCAACACTCACACCTGTGTTAACGAGAGAATCACTGACATGATGTCAGCTGGTCCTTTTGTGGCAGGGCTGAAATGCAGTGGAAATGTTTTTTTGGGGATTCAGATAATTTGCTTGGCAAAGAGGCACTTTTAAATTACTTGCAATTCATCTGATCAATCTCATAACATTCTGGAGTATATGCAAATTGCCATCATACAAACTGAGACAGCAGACTTTGAAAATGTATATTCGTGTCATTCTCAAAACTTTGTCACGACTGTAGTTTAATATGCTGCCAAAAGTGTTCATTGCTGTAAGATATATACACTGCTCAAAAAAATAAAGGGAACACTTAAACAACACAATGTAACTCCAAGTCAATCACACTTCTGTGAAATCAAACTGTCCACTTAGGAAGCAACACTGATTGACAATAAATGTCACATGCTGTTGTGCAAATAGAATAGACAACAGGTGGAAATTATAGGCATTGAGCAAGACACCCCCAATAAAGGAGTGGTTCTGCAGGTGGTGTCCAGACCACTTCTCAGTTCTTATGCTTCCTGGCTGATGTTTTGGTCACTTTTGAATGCTGGCGGTGCTTTCACTCTAGTGGTAGCATGAGACGGAGTCTACAACCCACACAAGTGGCTCAGGTAGAGCAGCTCATCCAGGATGGCACATCAATGCGAGCTGTGGCAAGAAGGTTTGCTGTGTCTGTCAGCGTAGTGTCCAGAGCATGGAGGCGCTACCAGGAGACAGGCCAGTACATCAGGAGACGTGGAGGAGGCCGTAGGAGGGCAACAACCCAGCAGCAGGACAGCTACCTCCGCCTTTGTGCAAGGAGGAGCAGGAGGAGCACTGCCAGAGCCCTGCAAAATGACCTCCAGCAGGCCGTGCATGTGTCTGCTCTAACGGTCAGAAACAGACTCCATGAGGGTGGTATGAGGGCCCGACATCCACAGGTGGGGGTTGGCGCCCTGTGCTCTTCACAGATGAAAGCAGGTTCACACTGAGCACGTGACAGAGTCTGGAGACGCAGTAGAGAACGTTCTGCTGCCTGCAACATCCTCCAGCATGACCGGTTTGGCGGTGGGTCAGTTATGGTGTGGGGTGGCATTGCTTTGGGGTGGCCGCACAGCCCTCCCTGTGCTCTTCACAGATGAAAGCAGGTTCACACTGAGCACGTGACAGTCTGGAGACGCAGTAGAGAACGTTCTGCTGCCTGCAACATCCTCCAGCATGACCGGTTTGGCGGTGGGTCAGTTATGGTGTGGGGTGGCATTTCTTTGGGGTGGCCGCACAGCCCTCCATGTGCTCGCCAGAGGTAGCCTGACTGCCATTAGGTACCGAGATGAGATCCTCAGACCCCTTGTGAGACCATATGCTGGTGCAGTTGGCCCTGGGTTCCTCCTAATGCAAGACAATGCTAGACCTCATGTGGCTGGAGTGTGTCAGCAGTTCCTGCAAGAGGAAGGTATTGATGCTATGGAATGGCCCGCCCGTTCCCCAGACCTGAATCCAATTGAGCACTTCTGGGACATCATGTCTCGCTCCATCCACCAACACCACGTTGCACCACAGACTGTCCAGGAGTTGGCGTATGCTTTAGTCCAGGTCTGGGAGGAGATCCCTCAGGAGACCATCCACCACCTCATCAGGAGCATGCCCAGGCGTTGTAGGGAAGTCATACAGGCACGTGGAGGCCACACACACTACTGAGCCTCATTGACTTGTTTTAAGGACATTACATCAAAGTTGGGTCAGCCTGTAGTGTGGTTTTCCACTTTAATTTTGTGTGTGACTCTAAATCCAGACCTCCATGGGTTGATAAATTTGATTTCCATTGATAATTGTTGTGTGATTTTGTTGTCAACACATTCAACTATGTAAAGAAAAAAGTATTTAATAAGAATATTTCATTCCTTCAGATCTAGGATGTGTTATTTTAGTGTTCCCTTTATTTTTTTGAGCAGTGTAGTTTAATATGCTGTCAATAGTGTTCAATGCTGTAAGATACATAGTTTAATATGCTGTAAGATATATAGTTTAATATGCTGTAAGATATATAGTTTAATATGCTGTCAATAGTGTTCAAAGCTGCACCTTGAGGGATACCTTCTAGAGCAAACTTCTTCATGAACTCCAATCTGGCTCATTCCACGGATACTTACCTTATCCACATTAAGCAGGAACGTGAGAAGGGGAAATATATGGTCATGTCAGACTTGCCGAAAGATTTTATCTTTATTTTATAAAAATGTTTAAAAAATACCCCTTTTTTGTGGTATCCAACTGTTAGTTACAGTCTTGTCTCATCGCTGCAACTCCCGTACGGACTCGGGAGAGGCAAAGGTCGAGAGCCATGCGTCTTTCTAAACACAACCCAAACAAGCCGCACTGCTTCTTGACACAATGCCCACTTAACCCGGAAGCATCGTACACCTGGGGACCGTGTCAGCGTGCACTGCGCCCGGCCCGCCACAGGAGTCGCTAATGCGCGATGGGACAAGGACACCCCTGCTGGCCAAACCATCCCCTAACCCGGACGATGCTGGGCCAAATGGGTCACCCGGTCGCGGCCAGCTGCGACAGAGCATGGAATCGAACCCAGAAACTCTAGTGGCACGGCTAGCACTGCGATGCAGTGCCTTAGACCACTGCGACACTCTGAAGGGCCCTCAGAAAGCTTTTGACTACGATATTCTCCTGATGAAACTGAAATGCATGGGTCTAAATGATGTAGCAATGAATTGGTTTAGGTTTTATCTGACCAACGGAACACATGTAATGTTGGCGATGTTCTGTCAGAAACCAAAGAAATATCCTGTGGAGTACCGCAGGGATCCATTTTAGGGCCCCTCTTATTTCTTATATACGTTAATGATATGCCAGATAAAGCAGGAGTTTGCACTTTACTGTATACTGATGATTCAGCCATACTGGTATCAGGGAAGGATACAGTTTACATATAGACCCTGTGTAAGGAATTGCATTTAGTTAGAGATTGGTTGACTGACAACAAATCGTCACTACATTTGGGAAAAACTGAATCAATTTGTTTGGAACAAAATGTAGATTTCTTAGGGCTGACAAGATAAAGGTAAACTGTGCAGGCAGTTTGAATCTAAAACAAGTATCTTATCTTAGTGTGTCCCTAGATCAATCCCTTTCTGGAGACCTGATTGCTGCTAAAATACTTTGGCAAACAAATTTACATTTTTATATCGTGTCGCAACCTTGATTCAGTGTCATTTTCATTATGCCTGCTCTGCTTGGTATAGTGGGCTATCAAAAAAGCTGAAAGAGAGAATGCAGGTCATGCTAAATAATGTTATCAGGTATATGCTGAATGTCCACCCTAGGACCCCCCTTGTGGTACAGGAGTTCCGGGCGGTGGGCTTGTTGCCTTTGGAGTCCAGAGTGGACCAACTTAAACGTAATCATATGTTTGACATCTTAAATAATCACGCCCCAGCTTATAAGAAAAAACACATTGATATGGTCTATACCCAACACAGTTACAATACCAGAGCTAGTGTTATGTCTTGTAAAATCCCATGAGTAAACAGTACTGCTAGGAGCATGTTTTTCTATACAGGCATTTTGTCTACGGAATAGCCTCCCCTTGGAGACTAAGCAAAGAAAAAGTAAAAATAGCTTTAAAAAGCAGACAAAGGTTTCATTTGAACAATGTTGTCTAAGGAAGAGAAACCACCCCACTGCCCCTTGTGCCCCCTACTGCTGGGCTGGTGTATTATTTGAAGGATCAGTGTGATGTGCAATTAATAGATTGTATTAATAATATGGTTGATTTTTAAGGTTAAGGAAAAGTTCAATGAATAGTGCCACTTTTGAGGATGTCATTATAAATTAATGTATTTATGGTTGTTTGTCATTTTGTGTTTCCTTTTAATCATAATATGCGTTATTGTTTTTACCATTGAGGACCACTTTGGAAACAAGCGTTTTAATTAATACTTTCAAGTGATATCCTCTGGGTCCACATCGTACATTTTGTTGTATTTGTCTGTTACCCAAAATAAATTCAATTCAAGATATAGTTCAATATGCTGTCAATAGTGTCCAATGCTGCAAGATATATAGTTTAATATGCTGTAAGATATAGTTTAATATGCTGTAAGATATAGTTTAATATGCTGTAAGATATAGTTTAATATGCTGTAAGATATAGTTTAATATGCTGTCTGCTGTTAGATATTCAGTTTAATATGCTGTAAGATATATAGTTTAATATGCTATAAGATATAGTTTAATATGCTGTCAATAGTGTCCATGTCCTGTAAGACTCACTTGTCGCTGGCACACACTCTGAAACAGCCCATCAGTTGCTCAGCAGCTTTCTCCAGCATGTCTCCCAGTTTGCCTTTTCCCTTCCTCAGGAGCTGCTGCTCTGCCTGGAAAATCATTCTACAATCATCAAACCCCTCCTATAGGACAACACTACTACAATCATCAAACATCTCCTATAGGACAATAATACTACAGTCATCAAACCCCTCCTATAGGACAATACTACTACAATCATCAAACCCCTCCTATAGGACAATACTACTACAATCATCAAACCTCTCCTATAGGACAATAATACAATCACAATCATCAAACCCTCCTAAACCTCATCAAACCCCCTATAGGACAATAATACCACAATCATCAAACCCATCCTATAGGAACCATCAAACCCCCTATAGGACAATACTACTACAATCATCAAACCTCTCCTCAATACTACTATCAGGACAATACTACTACAATCATCAAACCCTCCTATAGGACAATACTACAATACAATCATCAAACCTCCTATAGGACAATACTACTACAATCATCAAACCCTCCTAGGACAATACTACTACAATCATCAAACCCTCCTATAGGACAATACTACTACAATCATCAAACCCTCCTATAGGACAATAATAGCACAATCATCAAACCCTCCTATAGGACAAACCTCAAACCCCTCCTATAGGACAATACTACTACAATCATCAAACCCTCCTATAGGACAATAATACTCATCAAACCCCTCCTATAGGACAATAATACCACATCAAACCTCTCCTTTAGGACAATACTACTACAATCATCAAACCCCTCCTATAGGACAATACTACTACAATCATCAAACCCCTCCTATAGGACAATCAATCATCAAACCTCTCAATACTACTACAATCATCTTTAGGACAATACTACAAACCCCTCCTATAGGACAATCATCAAACCCTCCTAACAATACTACTACAATCATCAAACCCCTCCTTAGGACAATAATAGCACAATCATCAAACCCTCTATAGGACAATAATAGCACAATCATCAAACCCCTCCCTATAGGACAATACTACTACAATCATCAAACCCTCCTTTACCACAATCATCAAACCCTCCTTTAGGACAATACTACTACAATCATCAAACCTCTCCTTTAGGACAATACTACCACAATCATCAAACCTCTCCTTTAGGACATGACTTTTCCATCACTGGATCAGAAGCATTTTAGAGCACAATAGTTTATGTTCACTTACATTGTTGGCAAATATGCGCAGGTCCAGTGTAACAGCGAACATCACTGGCAAGGCCCTAAACAGCACATAGAGCAGTCATCCTACAGGTGTGTATATGTAGAATAGAAAAACACTTAAGGACAAATTGATCAAAAATGTAATTTTACATGCTTATCCTTACCAGTTCTCCTCTTTGTGAGATTGGAATGCCCTCAAGAATGACGTAGAAAGTCAAGGACGAACCGCAGAGAAACCATGACAGAACAGTTTGGAAATGGACCAGTCGATAGCACAATATGTGCTTTCCCATATATCTTGTGTGTATGTGTATATTTGTCAGGCAGGGATGGGGAGTGATGAGAATATGTATCCAAAGTCATCTCCAGAAATGCCAAAAGGATATTGGACCACCAACGTCTGACATTTGTACGCCTCAACAAAGTCGTGGTTGGACACTGCATAGGTGCACCTCAAGTGTGCTGCAACCATCTCATCGTACGGGACTTCCAGCACCTGTTGGCACTTCTCCTCCGGACTGGCGAGCTGCAGGCATACATACAGTCATGTTTCTAGAGCAAAACACAGAGGGTGTTATCTGAAGAGATACAAGTGTAACAACAGGTCAGCAGGACTTGAAGGCATGGAAGGTTCAGGCAGCCTGAATAGCCTCACCTGGAGACGTGGGTTAGCCACATGTGGGTGTTTGAATGACAGCAGTTCTGCACAAAAACTCCCCTCATGATTATCAATGGCCTCATACACCTGGGAACAGGTAAGCAACATGGTGTGAACTGAGCATGCGTGACTAGTGGTGAACATTGTGAACACAAAGAATAGCTAAATGAAAGTTTGTGCTAAGGAAGAAGACTGCTAGCTATATGGGTTCACTTGATAACCGGTAAGATAAAATAGAAAAATGGCTACCTGTTGGAGATACTGGTTGATTGTTATGTGCGCCATTGCAGCCAGGGATGTGAACCTACGAAAAAGTTTAAATAATAACAGGTATTTAAGCAAATCCGCTAAGCGGCAAAGCTCTGAATCTGACAACATAACTACTGTGCTATGGCTATTGGCAATTTATCTAGCTAGTTAACGTTACTAGTAGATTAGCTAAGAATTAAATTCAGTATCACGAGTGTGATGATTAAATTGGGATCAATATAATGTAACTTTTTTGTATCGTTTTAACTAACGTTAGCTAGGTAGCATGCATTCATTAACTGTCAAGGACCGCTAGATTGTAGCTGATAATGATACATCAACGTGTAACTAACGTTAGCTAGCTAGTTTACAAAGCCAGTGGTCCCCAATTCTTTTCGGTTATTGTACCACCAACAAAATGTTATGTTGCTCTGCCCAGAGTACTGTACCCCCTCATGCGCATTTTACCAGTAAAAACCTATGGTCTCATGAGTCTTCTCAAGTATCCCCTGTAGATAAGCCAAGTAAGCCAGGGCTCCCTAGTACCTACCCCTGGTTGGTTGGGAACCACTGTACTAACCTAATGGCATAATTCCAATGTATCCGTCTATATAGCTACCTGTTGTGGTTAAATTTGTTTAAAATGTATTCGCGTCGTTGAACTATAGCTACACGAATCACTTCCGGGTCAAGGTATTCCTTCAGCCTTCAAAATAAAAGTCCCCCCAGGTACTACAATAGTCTAGCTATAACTTTGTCGCCTCCCTGTGCTTATTAGAAGCTATGCACAATGAAATCTCTGCTCTCGCAATCTCTCGCTCTCATACACACACACACACACACACACACACACACACACACACACACACACACACACACACACACACACACACACACACACACACACACACACACACACACACACACACACACACACACACACACACACACACACACACAGCGCCTCCGTGATCTATGATGTGTCTGGCCCTGTTGGAGGGAGTGTTTCACGCTACACTGTGTGATTAATGGACGAGTGAGAATGGGCTCTTAAAATAGAACCTGCAGAGTGCCGCTATCCTTGTGTGTCTGTGTGTGTGTGTGTGTTCCTGTGTCTCCTGCAAACCTGTTCACAATGTTATGATATCACAGTGATTCTACCTTCCTTAGCTCAGCACGTGGCCCAGTCCCGCCCCCTCCACTCCCTCTAACCCCATCCACTGTCTCTAACCCCCTCCACTGTCTCTAACCCCTCCACTGTCTAACCCCATCCACTCCCTCTAACCCCCTCCACTGTCTCTAACCCCCTCCAATCCCTCTAACCCCTCCACCATCTCTAACCCCCTCCACTCTCTCCATTCTCTATCATTCTGCAGCTCCTCTTCTCAGGTTGCTGAGGTATCACAGCAACATATTGGATCCCAGCCGGGGTATGGATTGCCGGCATGCCCTCTAAAGTGACTTTGGTATAGGCCATGAAGCCCTGTGTGTGTGTGTGTGTGTGTGTGTGTGTGTGTGTGTGTGTGTGTGTGTGTGTGTGTGTGTGTGTGTGTGTGTGTGTGTGTGTGTGTGTGTGTGTGTGTGTGTGTGTGTGTGTGTGTGTGTGTGTGTGTGTGTGTGTGTGTGTGTGTGTGTGTGTGTGTCGGAGGGAGAGAGGCTTCCCAATGGGAGCCTTGCAACATCCAGAGATGCCGACATAGAACAGCTAGAACAAGGACACTGTAGGTGACACTGCAGTAACTTCAGTTCTCTGAAAGACCTGTCAAAATCATACATTTTAAATCTCTTTGCCCTCATAAAACAACAGTGCTGTCATTACATCCAAGAACATCTGCTTACTGTAGATTTCGCAGCTGTCCCCTCTGTTGCCTAGCAACCTGCTGCCCCTGTTTTGATGATGTCAAACTCAGGAGTCACATCAGTAATAGCCAGGCGTCTATTTGAGGTCGCTGCTGGGCACAATTGTGACAAGGTTTCAGAAGATTTTCAATTTCGGCACACCAAAAGCTCTTCATCCCTCCTTCATCCCACTCAGTGTCTTTGTACAGACGCAACGGAAATGCCACCAATGTACGTACACTGACTGCAAATGACTCTCCTTACTAGGACTCTTTCAAATTGCTGTCTCATTCCGTGTTCAGGGGAGCTGTATGAGAAAGCTCTCTTTTTGTCCCCACAATACCTCAGAGAGCATCTTTTTTTCCGGGTACCTCTGATGGGAAAGACAGGGTAAAGTATCACATTGAACGCTGCTACCCAGAGCCAAAAAAGAGTACTGTACTCTGTACTGTAAAACCTGTTTGGCATAGCAACATATAAGGAGCCTATAAACTCTTAATATAGCTTTGTGTTTACAGGGAGCCATACAGTCTGTATACTGTAAATAAAACCCCTATTTGATCTTCCTCTACATTTTGCTGTGCTGGCATGAGTGTCATTGTGCTAGAGCTCGCCTGATGGGCGTTTCATGTCGTGGCTGACACTAGTTGACTCTCGTGTGAAATCCTAATCCACTCAGTTTGAATAACCTTCCAAAATTACCTTCTCTTTTTTAAAGGGCAATTCCGCCCCTTTTCAACCTCATAATCATCATCATCTCCAGCACCATACCAGTGTCTACATACTGAATGTGAAAATGTCATGTTTCTATGATCTGTGGTTAAAAAGATCCTAAAAACAATGCTTCTCTGTGACATCACAGGGTTGGATTAAAATGAAGGAAAAACTGTGATTTTCAAAACCTGTGATTTTCAAGTTTCTAGCCAGAGGGAAAGTATTTTCTTGCTCCCCTCACAACCGCACATTTAATTGTGTTTTAAAATCACTGTTTAAAATGTTTTTACTTTTGATGATGTCATCGGGTGAACTTTTGAACTTTATATATTTTTACAAAACGAAAAGAAATGGTCGGTTTTCAAAATGCATACACTGGTATTGTGCTGGAGATAATAAATATGAGGTTGAAAAGTGGTGGAGTTACCCTTTAAGTGGAGCTTAATAGAGTCTGAGTGCTCTTCATAAGGACATTTTGCCTGCTAAAAAAAAAACTTCTGTGCCTTAGTTATACTATCTGTGCCCTTCTTTAGTGTTGAAGCTTTGTCCTTGGCCTCAGCATAGAAAGTAGAAATCTTTACGAGTGCCCCATCACTATTGTGTGACAGCATATCAGTCGGTGATGTGAATAGAGCAAACCACAGTACTGCAAATCCCCAAGCCCTGTTACTGTTGAGCTGTTGAGCTGCCCCCTGCTGGCAGGGCCAATCCCCGGCCGTATGCCAAGGTTGTGCTAGCTAGCCCCTCTGCTGATGGGGCCAGCCACTGGTCATGGACCGGGGTTGAGCTGGCCCACCATTGTGTAGGAAGCCTAGGGGGTGAGTTGATGGGGAGGCCAGACCCTGGTCGTGGACTGAGGCTGGCAGGTGGCCTCCCGGCAGGGTGTTCGTAAGGGGCTGAATGCAGGTGAGCAATTGGCATGGTCACGGCTCTATGTCCATATTTGTTATTTGCTAATAGGCCGCATTCCAATTTGGGTGTCTGGGCCCATACATGGAGTTCCTCCTCCGGGCAACTTCCAATATGAAAGTCTTTACCCATATATGGAGTTCCTGCTCTAAGGCTGAATTGCAATACCCGAGACAATGCCCATATATGGAAGTTCCTGCTGTGGATTAGCTGTGTTGTCTGAAGCTTAAAGCTCTCCTCACGAAACTGCGTTATAAACTAGACTCATGAGGTCGGCTGTCAGATTCGTTTGTGTGATGATGAGACATACAGTAACTGCACACATGCATAATTTACAATAGACCCTGTCCAGCCGATGAGGGCAGAGGAACCTTATGTTGACCTCAGTCTGACCTTCCTGTCACATAACTTGTAATTACTAATGAGTTAAATCGATAGAAAAGTAGATTAAATACTTATTTTTGTGAATTGACATGAATCAAGGTTTTCTGCTGGTGTCCCTCTGACAGATGCACTATAATACTGCATACTACTCACATTAGTGTTGACCTTAGTTAATTGCCCTGTAACGTCAGCTTTAGCTGACTCATTTAGTTTTGCTATTCTACTTTCCCTACCTCTTTTAATTAGGTAAATTTGAATAAAACAATCCCAGGAAGCTGATAAGCAAAAAATAGTTAGATAAATGTCTTAGAATATATGACAACAGGTATTAAATACATTTGCTCTCACAGGTGACAATGCTGCTTTGCATTGCATATTCTGTGGATATTGGGTTAACAAAGCCACCTGAAAAAGTGGCAGCCAGTAAGAAATATCATAGATTTACAAATTAGAATACTAGAATGGAGATGAACCTTCTTATGATGGTCCAAAGGTCAGCCATGTTGGTTGATCATGGTTTGCCAGCCAATTTTAGAAGAATGATTCCATACATTTTTCAAATGAATTCAGTGATAATGCCCGAGAAGCCGGTGTTTGGAGGATATATTGGCATGGGTGTAGATAGGCCCGAGACGGAGTCAATATATTCTCCAAACACCGTCTTCGAGGGTATTATCACTTTTATACAACTGGTTACCAACATATTCAAATAGTGATTGACATATTTGCATTAAAAACTTTATTTTAATGCATTTATTCATACTATTTCATCCTTCCACAAGATATAGTCCCGACACAAATCTAGGGTTGCTACCCAAGCCGGCTGGTTGCTTGTTCTATTGGTTCGGTTGCTTGAGACGCGCCCCAGTCGTTCAGTCTTTTTCTTCTGGATCTATGGACGCAATCCTGTTGTCGTGTCTTTGGCTATGCCGGATTAAGTGATATGACATGCTATTCTATAAAATAATTTCTCTGTAATTAATACTACCTGATTGAGCTAATCATGTAAATGTAATTAACTAGAGAGTCGGGCACCACAAAATAATATTTATCTTCCGAATAAACTCCTAAAGACCTAGTAATATTTTACATCAATAGCAGTCAATATTGATCGTCATCTTAATTCAGTCTCATCTGAAAGTTGTAAATTCTTGGTTATCTGCATGAACCCTGGCTAACAAGTTGAATCAGCAATACAAAATTGGGTATCATTATTTATTTACTAAATACCTAACGAATCACACAGAATTACACATACACATATTTAAATCATAACTTGATTACAAATTACATCATAAAGGAAAATGTCCCTAGCGGGCGGAACAGATATGACAGCTGGTTACACAAAAGAAAAGGGCTGGGTTTGAGTGAAAGACTGAGGAACAAAGGGCGAAGCTGTGCTATCATAAATATAGTATCTTATGCATTCTAAATTACAGCCCATTTGGAAAAGGAAAATGCAATAAATATTTTCTCTGAGCTGCGTTTCGGTAGGTTGGTGGTAGATGGAAGGCCGTGTTGCCCAACTGAGTCCTTTGTCCTTTGAAGAATGTCTCTGCTGGTAAATTGAATACGTTGTAGTAACGTCATTGTGTGGTAGACGGGATACTCTGTCAGTTCCTTCCTAACCCTAGTTTGCAGCAGCTGTTGCTAACTCAACGGCTAGGAGGTATCAGTTCTGTAGTGAATAAGAGTTAAAAGTTCATACCATTCGCAACCAAAGCTCACGCTGATGTTGGCTTCGTTCTGTAGTTATTATCTGAACTATTCTGACATCGGACCGTCGTCCCCACATCCTCGAAACAGGAGGTTATATTGTCGTCAAGGCTTTATATAGGAAGGGAGAGGAGGGCGTGTTTGAAAAGTTTTATAGCCCATGTCCCTTCACAGGGGCGGGCCACTGATTGAGCAGAGCCATACCTTATGAAATCCAAATCTCACACTTTAGAAGCTATAATCACATTTCATCCCATCACGAATAATTTCATATTCAAACATTTAAATTGAACAACAATTCCATGTGAATCCGATAACTCTGATGTGTAGACTTTCCACTGTAGAGTTTATGTCATCTTATCATTGGTGAGAATGTCTCAGATGACAACTGAACTGACATCAAATTAATTAAGTACCACTGCATATGATCAATTGGTTGGATTTCCAGAATATAGTTCATTTCCCCCCACCTTCTGTTGTTCCTAGAATCTCTATGTTAACCAAGGGTTTTGCAAATGTAACATCAGTAGGGTAGAGAGAGAAAAAAGGGGGGAAGAGGTATTTATGACTGTCATAAACCTACCCCCCAGGCCAACGTCATGACACTGTCGTTCATTCTAAATGTTCCATTGCCATACTGGCTGGAAACGTTCTTATCCCTTGCTTGCTAGCTAGTCAACTACGGCCAACTGTTGTTCAGAGGAGCTAGCCAACAACACAGCTAACACAATCACTTCAAGCTGTAAAGACTGCTAACTAGCTGCACGTTTTACCTTTTTTCAATTGACAGTTCTTTGTATATATCCATAAAAATGATGCCAGCTGATTCATGATTTCGACTGGCAGAGAAACGCTGCCTGTCTGCTTCGTCCCGACTCCCGACACGATCATTACTATGGGACAGCTGGAGATCTAATTTGAATATTGAAACAATGTTGCAAATGTCAAAGAGACAGACAGGAAGATGTATACAAATCTCCACAGTTGAAAACTAAATGTTGGTCTACAGTAGGTATTCCCTAACTGGGGCACCACCAGGGGTACGCACAATGCCATCGGGGGTACACCAAATAAAAATGTGATAAACAAATTCCAACCAGGCTATACCTTTAGGTGAGGTTCTTTTCTCGCCCGAGTAGCCTTGCTTCACTGCCAAAAATCTAATTAAACCATCTAGTGTTCAGCAAAATAGCAACACAATGTCAAATACAGGTAGCCTAGTCAAATAATTAACATCCGATCACATTAACCGTTACTCTCTCACGGGAATTCCACTAACGGTCCGTATGTAGCCAAACGTAGCTGCTGCTCATGTTGGTATCTGTACTGATGGCGCAGAAGCCATGACAGGGAGACATAGTGGAGTGCTAACGCACGTGCAAGCAGTTGCTTCCGACGCCACTTGGGTACACTGCAGCATCCACCTAGAGACTCTTGCTGCCAAGGGAATGACTGACAGCTTGAAAAACATTTTGGACTCTACAGTGAAAATGGTTAACTTTGTTAAAGCAAAGCACCTGAACCCTGGTGTATTTTCTGCACTATACAATGATATGGGCAGCGATCATGTAACTCTTTTACAACATACAGACGTGTGCTGGTTATCAAAGGGCAAAGTATTGTTTTTATTTTGATTTTGACAAGCTTAAAGTTTTCTTTACTGACCATAATTTTCACTTGTCTGACTGCTTGCATGATGATGGGTTTCTCACACAACTGGCCTATCTGGGTGATGTTCTTTCTCGCCTGAATGATCTGAATCTAGGATTACAGGGACTCTCTGCCACTATATTCAATGTGCGAGACAAAATTGAGGCTATGATTGGAAGTTGGACCTCTTCTCTGTCTGCATTAACAAGGACAAGACACAGGTATTTCTATCATTGTATGATTTTTTTGTGAGCAAATGAACTCAAGCTTACGGACAATGTCAAATGTGATATAGCGAAACAGATGACACAAACAACTGGATTGGTTATTCCTTTCATGCGCTGCCTCCAGTCCACTTAACAATATCTGAACAAGAGAGCCTCATCGAAATTGCAACAAGCTGTTCTGTGAAAATGGAATTGAATCAGAAGCCACCGCCAGATTTCTGGATTGGGCTGCGCTCAGAGTATCCTGCCTTGGCAAATCACACTGTTAAGACTCTGATGCCCTTTGCAACCACGTACCTATGTGAGAGTGGATTCTCGTCCCACACTAGCATAAAAACTACATACAGGCACAGATTGTGTGTGGAAAATAATTTAAGACTATCTCCAATACAACCCAACATTGCAGAGTTATGTGCATCCTTTCAAGCACATCATTCTCATGAACCTGTGGTGAATTATTCACAATGAATAAAAGGTTTAGTAAGTTAATAGGATCTCTGAGAGTTATCAGCAATAACAAAAACTAAGTACACTCTTAGAAAAAGGCTTCCAAAAGGGTTCTTCGGGTTGTCCCCATAGAAGAACCATTTTGGGTTCCATATAGAACCCTCTGTGAAAAGTGTTTTTACATGGAACCCAAAAGGGTTCTACCTTTTGTTACTGAGCTCCAGAGCCTGAGCATTCTGCAGCTGAGGTCTACTGTTTCAGCCTGTGATGTGTACTTTCTGCATATAGTGGCACATTCTATAGGGCCGCAGAGTATAAGTCTAGTCAGCAGTAAGGACCAATGCACACCCCTCTTCCTATACTGTGGATTGTTTTCCCTGTAAGAGAGAAAGCTAAGATTTCAGCCAAACTTGTGCTGCAGTGAAAGTGGCAGATATGGAAACTCATGTTGTTTCTGATTAGTAGTTCTGTAGCTGTTGAAAGTGGTTCATTTCTCAGGTGTAGTGACACGTCAAGTGAGTGATCTCCCTTGTGACTGAAGGCGGTGTCTAGTAACCTTGATGCGAGTCACTTTTTCTCATTGGATGGAGTGCCGCAGAGTTCACCTACTGCATGGCAGTAATATGGAGAGGCACGGTGCAGGCTTTGTCTCTATTTATCATCCTGCCATGACGCAGAGCAGGTGAGGCGAGATGCAGCAGGAAGAGGGAAGGAGGGAGGGAGATAAAGGATGATAAGTCATAGGAATCTAAAACCGTCCATAGTTTGCAGAGAAATGAAACTCTTACAGTTTGCATAATAGATCAAATATGGATAAAATATAAATATACTCCTAGACACAATGGGTACAGTAATACATTATGAGGAGTTGTGGGTGTGGTGGTTGCTAGGTGCTTATTTCCCAGTTGAGTTCTTGTGTGTGTTTAGTGTGTACTGTAAGCACTGTCTGCAGGGCGGTGCACTATTCTCACATCCTCTGTTGACAGTCAGCAGTGTTCAGGATCTAGTGTTCAGGAACAGTGTTCAGGATCTAGTGTTCAGGAACAGTGTTCAGGATCTAGTGCACTAGACCAGTGTTTCCCAACTCCAGTCATCAAGTACCCCCAACAGTAAACATTTTATTGTTACTCTGGACCTAAAGCTAATTCAGTTTTTATACTGTAATTTTCACCTGACTTTGTTTCACTTGGTGGTCTTTTGTCATTGTCAGAGCTTAGAGGAGTCTCTGTGGTGCTACAGGTGTAGGATGTTAATTTGATCACTCTTTTGTTGCTGAGAATTTTTCTGCAGCTTCGTGATTTGCATAAATTCACTGAAAACCCACACTAACACAGTTCTATTAACAGTATGGCACTTTTCATGTTGCTTACTTTTGACCAGTTTTAGCCTTACCAAAGATCAAGCAATTAAATGTTCAAATCCTGTTGCTGCTGGATTATTTTGTGTGCCACTATAGGTCAAATTAATATCCAACATCTGTACTGTATTAAGGTAAATATAGCTTGCAGAACAAGGGAATTACTATTTCTAACTGGGGCAAAGCACACAGAAGTTTTACACTACACCAAAGCCTTTGCTCAATTAGAGACAGTGAACATCCCGAGGGAACCAGAAAAGGCAAATTGTTGTTTTGATTTGGAAGAAAAGCTTGTGTCAGCCATAATGACAACCCTGACTGTTGCCCTGGTAATCAAACCATTCAGCAGGACAATGACACCATTGAGATGGGTTTCAAGTGATCTGGCTCTGGTTACGAGCTCCGCAAAGACCATGTTTATCTAATACGGTGTTGGTGTGTCTCTGCTTTCACCATGGGGAAAAACGACACTGTACACACACACACACACACACACACACACACACACACACACACACACACACACACACACACACACACACACACACACACGCACATTTTTCTCTCATGCTGGCATCTTTTGTTACCGACTGATTGGCATGGGTTTCGTTCTGCCTGATGCCACTGACGTGCTTAGTGCGGGGTAATCCAAACGTAAGCCGCAAAGTTAGATGAGTTTTTTGAGCTCTGGGTTCATTTATTTCTCTCTCTTCTTAGCCTAGTCCCTATAGGGTCTGGGTAGCTAGGGAGCACAGAGTCTGGAGATAAAGGACAGTCAAGGACAGGTTCCCTGCCTCCAGCATATTCAGGCCTTTGATTAGGCCTAGTGTGTGGGTAGTGGGCGCGGATGGGCTGACAACATACCTGGAGTGGCAGTAAGCTTCTAGCTACTAACTCTAATAACCACTGGCACTGTTATAATGAGTTATAATGGCTCTGAAAACGTAAGAGATTCTTCACCCTAAAATCAAAGTTTCCATACTTCAAAAGAGGTTCAGTGGATTCATATGCCATGCTATCTGATGTTTCTGACCCGACAGCTTTACAGGAACATCTGCCAGCCTCCTAAATCCTAAATGAAGGGAAATGATTGGCACCGTTTAATAGGACGATTAGCCATGTAATCTTAGTTAACCCAAATCGTGCGTAACTTGGTGAGATGCTCAATGTCCACTAGAGATGACGAGCCATGTAAAACTCTTCTATAATTGTGTCCTATGGCCTTGTTTGACTTTGTTCAGCCTGCAATGGAGGCTGTCTGTCAGTAGGGGGCCACCTCCAATATCTGTGACATCAAACTAGAACTCAAATCAAATTGTGTTGGTCACATACACATGTTTAGCAGATGTTATTGCGGGTGTAGTGGAATGCTTGTGTTTCTAGCTCCAAGAGTGCACTAATAGCTAACAATTTCACAACAATACACACAATTCACATACATCTAAAGTAAAGGAATGGAATTAAGAATATATAAAGATTTGGATGAGCAATGTCTGAGCGGCATAGACTAAAATACAGTAGAATAGAGTACAGTATATAAATATGAGATGAGTAATGAGAAATATGTCAACATTATTAAAGTGACTACGTGGTAGTTTACATTGTGAGAAAAGGCTAATATCGGTGCGTACCTCTAGTCTTTAATCAGTTAAAGGAACTGAACCTAATAATTTCAAGTAAAATGGAATGACCTTTTAGAGTTTCTCTTTATGCTTTAAAACCACACATTCCTATAAGTGTTCATATTCTGCTTCATGCTAATAAAACATGCTCAGATGTTGATCTAAACTGAAGCCAGAACATGCTATTCACACTGAGATGCCCTGAGATGCATGTTGACACTTTTCAATGGTGTTGACTAACTTACTCATGTTGTACAACCCAATTTACAGCATATAGAAGATGAAGGTGATAGTAGTGACAAGTAAAGGACTGCTTCTTTAACAGAAAGACACAGCTCCCTGTCTGCTGGGCTCTGAGAGGGGAGATTGATGATCTCTCAATCCCAACGTGCTCCTGAGGGGTGCAGACGGAGAGAAGCAGCGCTCGGTTTGTCAGTCAACTGTGGTACTTTTCTGTCACTCCGAGTGACGGCTGTGGAGGACACAACCTCGATTTAGAAACACTGCACTTATAGGACGACTCCCTGCAATCTGACTCTCTCTCTTCCTCTCTCTACTATCTCTCTCACTCTCTTTCTCTGAGCTCCAAATGCATTGTTGCTATTAATAACACAGCTTCCCGGGCTGAGCAAAGGGCTCTTTCCCTCGTGTGTGTGTGTGTGTGTGTGTGTGTGTGTGTGTGTGTGTGTGTGTGTGTGTGTGTGTGTGTGTGTGTGTGTGTGTGTGTGTGTGTGTGTGTGTGTGTGTGTGTGTGTGTGTGTGTGTGTGTGTGTGTGTGTGTGTGTGTGTGTGTGTGTGTCGGAGTAGGACACACACTGAAAATTGCCGTAACAAGACTGTGTTAACTTCATGGCTGTGTGGGGCTTCATGGGTATCTCTCTCCCAATATTACTTAGAATAGGACTGACAGGACAGTAATCTATGAAATACATGGAGCAGTATTCCTCACAATACATTTCACATACTGTATATTTCAGCTGTAAAAAATGTCTCCATATACTCTATCTGCTGCATTATGGGCATTATCTGATGAGGGAACAGTGCATCTATGATGGGAATAGGAGCAGGCAGTAGGCTATAGGTTTGGTGAGAGCCTGGGAAGTTGAAGGTTAGCATGCAGGAAGGACACTCCACAGTAACTGCAGCAGTCTTCACTTTCTTCCTGTTCCTGTTCCCCTAGCCCATGTGATCTGCTGGGGGCGGGGCCTCTTCTCCCAGCCCTCCACTCACAGGAGGAGGATTCAGAAGGAGGAGGAGGATTCAGAAGGAGGAGTAGCCTGCTGCAAGGAAAGGGGCCCCTGTGAGTCAGTGCAGGTGATTGATTTGCTTTTCACGCACGTAGAATAGTTCTCGTGCCAATAATCTAGAGATCAGCACCACTACAGCCACGGTCCTCTACTCTCACTCCTGCAGGAGTCATCATACACTTACCTGCAGGACGGGTTTGCCCACATTGTCTGTCACTAACCAGCATGGAGGAGATGCAGTCATCCATCCATCCCTGTAAACTGGGTGGCTCACCTTACTAAACCACTACTGTCGGCGCTCAGGAGGAACTTAAACCTATGCAGGTAGCATGAACCTAATGGGACTCTGTGATTACAGATAGAGGTAGAGGAGAAAGTAGCCAGGATTGGCTAGGTTACTTTCTACTTGTAATCCGTTACCAGCTACCTGTCCAAAATTGTAATCTTTAATGTAACTTTTGGGTTACCCAAACTCAGTAATTTAATCGGATTACTTTCCCCTGAAGAAGACAAAAAGGATCCAACAAACAAATTTGTTGTGTCATCATAGTGGTCTCTGACATCATAGTGGTCTCTGACATCATAGTGGTCTCTGACATCATAGTGGTCTCTGACATCATAGTGGTCTCTGACATCATAGTGGTCTCTGTCATCATAGTGGTCTCTGACATCATAGTGGTCTCTGACATCATAGTGGTCTCTGTCATCATAGTGGTCTCTGTCATCATAGTGGTCTCTGTCAGTGGTCTCTGACATCATAGTGGTCTCTGACATCATAGTGGTCTCTGTCATCATAGTGGTCTCTGACATCATAGTGGTCTCTGACATCATAGTGGTCTCTGACATCATAGTGGTCTCTGACATCATAGTGGTCTCTGACATCATAGTGGTCTCTGACTTGGGGTCAGACTCGCTCAGGTGGAACCAACCTGAACCAACTTTTTTCAATGCTGAATTGAATGTCATTGAGAAAACAGAATGGTGTCAATGTATTTATTTTTGAAAAGTAATCCAAGAAGTAATCATCTAGTATTTTTTCAAAAGTATCTGTAATTTGATTGCAACATTTTTTCTGGTAATGTACCTGATTACGCCGTTGTTTTTGGTAATCAGATTACATGTAATCAGTTACTGCCCAACAGAGAGGAGGGGGGAGAGAGAGAGTAGCTGGGGGCCTTCTCTGCAGTGTGCTGCTGCTACTGCAGGGACAAGGTGACTTTAGAGCAGAACAATTGTTTTAATGGGTGAAATATGAGACTGTCTTTGTCCTTCAGGAGAGGTCATGCATGCGGACAGAAGACCATGTTCACATGCGGTGTAAAGACAGACATTTGTTCAGATCAATTGTTCACATTGTTCACATTTGTAATACATCCAGAGTCAGCCAAGCAGCAGAACATATCAATCTAGCTAAATACACAGTACTAACCGCTGTGAGGAATGGTACATTATTGCATTAATGTACGCTTCTGTAACAGGTATTTACCCAGATATTTCATGGAGACACGTAAAACAAAAGGAAATGTCATCTAAAACAAAACGTTTCAGCAACCATGTTGTTATGTCATCTTGGCTTCACTCAGCTCCGCAGCAGATGACAGTCCTCCTGTCAGGTCACTTGTCAATTTCCTGTTTCCCATCATGCTTTTGGCTCTCCACCAGGAAGTTGGGGATAATCCTGCTGCCCACATGGTCACTGGCATGGTGCTAGTGCAAATGGCACGCTGCTGGGCCAAGCGGTGTGGAGGAGGGTTAGTGACTAATTATACTACATTATGAAACAGCAGCACATTACTGTCAGGGACAGATGCTGGAGAGAGGTGTAGTGGTGTCTGCTAAGAAGGAGAGGGGGAAAGGACCATGCTATCTCACCATTTCACTTAGCTTAAGAGTTTCTTCATCTGGTCCTTGGGGACCTACAGGGGTGCACATTTTTGTTCTTGCCCTGCACTAACATACCTGATCTGATTCAATGTATCAACAGTCCCTTGATTAGCTCACACACCTGCCTCAAGTATGCTATTTAGGTGTGTCTCCCTCAGTGGGAGGCCTATCTTTTGAGGATTCTTTCATTGAAGTCAATGAAAGCCAAAGCTAATATGACTGAGAAAACTCATCTTTAACTTGTCCAAGCTTATCAGGAATGTCACCAATCCATCTCCACAATCCCACACAGTGTGAAGGGCAGGGCCGTGCACAGGCCTTTGGCGGGGCAGGTGCTCAAAGTTACACACACACAAGTTTACTTACATTTCTTACATTCATAGCTAATTATCTAATGCTCAACATATATTATTAAGCATAGGCCTCATTGACTTTCTGCAAAATCATGCCACTTATCCCAATGTAAGCAAGATTACAGCCTACTGCTCAAAGAGAGGGCAAAGAGGGGTCGGCTATCAGCTGATCATAATGAAAATATAGTATGTAAATCAGCTAGTTAGCTAGCTAGCTAGTTAGCTATGCTGTTGAAACAATCTAACTAGTCTTTACCTGTGATTGGAGTTTGTTCGGGTGCTGACATCTGCCTCTTAGGCCTCCTAACAAACAGTCAAATTGAAATCTTCCCTGTTCCTGACCGTGAGATCACACATGCAACTCAAAAGGGAGCCCTTCGACACTACCGTTCAGTGCCGGTAGCGCAGTGCACATGCTCATGTGGGAAATTTTTCCAATATCCAAAAAAGGAGAATATACCTAGTTTGACGGGCAATTAATTTAAGTAATGAGAGAAAATTAAATTAGATTAAATTCTAATGTAATAATTGAAAACCACCACCAATCTGAAAGGGCACTTTTGTCATAGGAGGGAAAAGGTCAGGTGCTCAGGCACCCTTAGACCTCTATCTGTGCCCGGTGAAGGGTCAGCGTTGTGGGTACAATTTACCCAGGTTTACTGTATACACATTACCAGTGTTCCAAGTCTTTGCTTTGTTTTGAAAGCAGAGGGATAATTACTTAGGCTTACGGTAGAACAAGTTGGGAGACGTTTACCAGTGTGGGTTTAAGTCCATAAAATAAGTAGGTAGATGTACGCCCCAAAACGTTTGTGAGGTGTGAAGGCGAGTTGCTGTCTAATGGAAAGTGAACTTCCTCACCCCTAAAAAGGCATATACTGTAGTGTATACGTCTACTGTCATCACAAACAGTTGCTACATGGTGGACATGGAATAGTGGAATAGTTTACATTTTCCAGGGAAAGCAGTGAAAGATCCTGGAAGCTTTCTGAATAACATGTGTGGTTGTCTCTGTGTGTGCATGCGTGTGTGTGACCCTCTGGGTGGTCTGAGGTATGTGTTCTCTGTGGGGGTATCAGGGGCCATTCTGGCCACTGTTGAGTTTTCTCAGCTGTCTGGATCAATGGGATCAAGTTATTCTGCCTACCAGACCCACCACCAGCCTCGGGCCTAGTTCTTCATCCTTAGTTGATCAGGTTGAATTTGAAGACACAAGTCATGTTCTTGCTTCATGTATATACTGCATGTAGTAGCCAATCATCAAACTAAGACAAACTGTCTTCAAATTATTTTGATTATGAGGTAGACACTGCTTTTGGTGGAATGGAACACAGTGTTTCTCTCAAATACTATACCCCTACTTTTTATTTATGAATTTTTTAAAACCTTATTTAACAAGGCAAGTTAGTTAAGAACAAATTATTATTTACAATGACGGCCTAGGAACAGTGGGCAGAACGGGCAGCTCAGGGATTTGATCTTACAACCTTTCGGTTACAAGTCCAACGCTCTAACCATAGGCTACCTGCCGCCCCTACCCACCTCTACCCTCACCTCAAACCCTACTTCTACCTCTACCCTATCTCTACCTCTACCTCTAACCCTACCTCTACCTCTATTTATACCTCTAACCCTACCTCTACCTCTATTTATACCTCTAACCCTACCTCTACCTCTATTTATACCTCTAACCCTACCTCTAACCCTACCTCTACCTCTAACCCTCACCTCTAACCCTACCTCTAACCTTACCTCTATTTATACCTCGAACCCTACCTCTATTTATACATTTATACCTCTAACCCTACCTCTAACCCAACCTCTAACCCTACCTCTACCTCTAACCCTACCTCTACCCCTACCTCTACCTCTAACCCTACCTCTACCTCTATTTATACCTCTAACCCTACCTCTAACCCTACCTCTACCTCTAACCCTCACCTCTAACCCTACCTCTACCTCTAACCCTCACCTCTAACCCTACCTCTATTTATACCTCTAACCCTACCTCTACCTCTAACCCTACCTCTAACTCTACCTCTACCCTAACCCTACCTCTAACCCTCACCTCTAACCCTACTTCTAACCCTCACCTCTAACCCTACCTCTATTTATACCTCTAACCCTACCTCTATTTATACCTCGAACCCTACCTCTATTTATACATTTATACCTCTAATCCTACCTCTAACCCTCACCTCTAACCCAACCTCTAACCCTACCTCTACCTCTAACCCTACCTCTACCCCTACCTCTACCTCTAACCCTACATCTACCTCTACCTCTACCTCTAACCCTAACCCTACCCTACCTGTGTGTCTTCTGTGTGGAAACCTACCTCTAATCTGACCTCTACCCCTACCTCTAACCCTATCTCTACCTCTAACCCTACCTCTACCTCTAACCCTACCTCTAACCCTAACTCTACCTCTACCTCTAACCCTACCTCTACCTCTAACCCTACCTCTATTTATACCTACCAGCCTAAGCGTGACCTCTACCTCTATTTATACCTCTAACCCCAACTCTAACCCTACCTCTACCTTTAACACTACCTCTAACCCTAACTGTACCTCTAACACTACCTCTACCCCTACCTCTACCTCTACCCCTACCTCTACTAAGCCTCCTATCTCTTGGACAACCCCACCTCTAACCCTCACCTCTAACCCTACCTCTAACCCTAATCCTACCTCTACCCTACCTCTACCCCTACCTCTACCTCTACCCCTACCCCTTTGCTGACCCTACCTCTAACCCTACCTCTACTCTATGGAGTACCTCCTACCTCTACCCCTACCCCTTTCCTCCCCCTACCCCCCAGCTCCATCCACCTCAAACGTTGTCTATGTTTGGCAGCACATACCCTACCTCTATAACCCATAACCCTACCTCTACCCCTACCCCTACCTCTACCCATACCCCTACCTCTACCCATAACCCTACCTCTACCCCTACCTCCTACCCCTACCCCTTATATTTTAAAAATATTTCAGTTGAGTGGATCTACCTGAACCCCACTTTTGCCTACCCTACCCCATACTATGTTATGGGGATTTTTATATAAAGGAAATTTGTCTTTTGTGTCTACCCCATACCTCTACCCAATTAGGTTCACTCTATATGCGTCATTTACCTGGAACCCCATCTTTGACTAACCCTACCTCTACCCCTACCTCTACCTGGAACCCTACATCTACCACTACCCTACCTCTAACCCCCCTACCTCTAAACCTACCTCTACCTCTACCCACCTAACCCTATCTCTACCTCTAACCCTACCTCTACCTCTACCTCTAACCCTACCTCTAACCCTAACTCTACCTCTACCTCTAACCCTACCTCTACCTCTAACCCTACCTCTACCTCTAACCCTACCTACCTCTAACCCCAACTCTAACCCTACCCTACCTTTAACACTACCTAACTACCCATAACCCCTACCTCTACCCTACCCCTACCTCTACATCTACCTGGAACCCCACCTCTCTACCTCTAACCCTAATACCTCTACCCCTACCTCTACCTCCTACCCCTACCTCTACCTACCTCTAACCCCTATCTCCCTATACCCCCTCTACCTCTGGACCCCTACCTCTACCCCTACCTCTACCCCTACCTCTACCCTATAACCCTACCTCTACCCCTACCTCCCCTACCCTACCCCTACCTGGAACCCCACCTCTACCCTCTACCCATACCTCTACGTCTACCTGGAACCCCATCTCTACCCCTACCTCTACCCCTACCTCCTACCTGGAACCCCATCTCTACACCTACCTCTACACCTACCCCATCTACCCCTACCTCTACCCCTACCTCTACCCCTACTACCCCTACCTTTACCCTTTATACCCCAACCTCTCTACCCACCTACCCTACCTGGAACCCCATCTCTACCCCTACCTTTACACCTACCTCTACCCCTACCTCTACCCATAACCCTACCTCTACCCCTACCTCTACGTCTACCTGGAACCCCATCTCTACCTCTACCCCTACCTCTACCTGGAACCCCATCTCTACCCCTACCTTTACCCATAACCCTACCTCTACCCCTACCTCTACGTCTACCTGGAACCCCATCTCTACCCCTACCTCTACACCTACCTCTACCTACTGTATACGCTATCTGGTAGCATCAAGCATGATGTTTTTCTCCCTACCAGAGACAGCTGTTTAATTGAATGTCATGAGTCTCAAACACAATCCGCATTGCTCCGTGTCCCATCTTCCCTCACAAAGAAGTCGTGACTTGGTCCTGCTCCAGTTTCATCATCCATGCAGCGTTCTGCCTCCCGGAGCTGCTCGGTAGTGAAATTAATTCCCAGCCAGCACTTTCGCAGTACAGACAGATGGACGCCCCCATGCTACAGTACTACCAGCCGTTACCATGGTAACGTAGGCAGATGACTCAGCAGAGAATGCAGCTGTGTGTGAAAGGATGAAAGGTGTAATCCTCTCCACTGACCGACTGACTGTCCCTTGCTGTCAGTCCCAGACATGGGGACACAAGCACGCGCACACATGCACATGTGCACGAATACAGACACATTAAGGGACATTTGTTACCCAGAATCCACCAGGTTTTCTTGCCAGCTGCAGTTTTTCCTACTGCAGAGTTATGCATAGTACATAGGCAGCTGATAACTCTTTACATGAGCCAGCTGTATATAACACCTTATAAATGAATGGATTTATGTATTGATATTAGCTGCTATAAGAAGCCATGAACTGATATGAATGCTTATACCCACTGGGTAAAAACTGGTTCAATCAACATTGTTTCCACCACATTTTTTGTTGATTTTACGTTGATTTCATGTTAGTTGACAACTCAACCAAATGTAAATCAAAACTAACGTCTGTGCCCAGTGGGTATGGTCTTATAATATACTGTTGGTTGATAAAGAGGGCACTATGAATGCATTAGATTAGGGACTATGAATAGATCTGCCTAACTCCAGGCTGACACTAAGACACTTGTGTTGTGCCTCATCACAAGCAGGCCTGACTCAGTGTTACAGTGTTGACAGCTAGACCCATGGGAACAGATAGTTACCATTGTGACGTTTGGCCAAGTAGTCGCCATGAATAGATAGAAAGTGTAATGCTGAGAGCCACCAAGCTTATGGGCCAGATGACACACACACACAAATACCACCCCCACTCACCGCCACCTAACACACAGACGGACGGACGGACGGACGAGCAGAAGTAGGGGTGCTGAGGGTGCTGCATCATCTATATATATATTGTAATAATAGTATTTTTCTCAAAATGTGTAGTATTTAAAACAATCGTCAGCACCCCAAATCCAAAACATCTTTGTGCAACCGTGGACTAGACTAGTCAAACAGAACCTGGTAGTAAGTGGCGTGTACAGTGTTGCACTCTAGCAAGGAAAGAATCCAGAGATTACTATGTTCATCTAGACAGGGACCGATGGGATTTTCCAGTAATATATTGACTATGTTCATCTAGACAGGGACCGATGGGATTTTCCAGTAATATATTGACTATGTTCATCTAGACAGGGACCGATGGGATTTTCCAGTGGGATGATGACTATGTTCATTTAGACAGGGACCGATGGGATTTTCCAGTGGGATGATGACTATGTTCATCTAGACAGGGACCGATGGGATTTTCCAGTAATATATTGACTATGTTCATCTAGACAGGGACCGATGGGATTTTCCAGTGGGATGATGACTATGTTCATTTAGACAGGGATGATGACGTTCATGGGATTTTCCAGTGGGATGTTGACTATGTTCATCTAGACAGGGACCGATCGGGTGGGATGTTGACTATGTTCATCTAGACAGGGACCGATGGGATTTTGTTCATCTAGACAGGGACCGATGGGATCCAGTAATATATTGACAGTAATATATTGACTATGTTCATCTAGACAGGGACCGATGGGATTTTCCAGTGGGATGATGACTATGTTCATCTAGACAGGGACCGATCGGATTTTCCAGTGGGATGTTGACTATGTTCATCTAGACAGGGACCGATGGGATTTTCCAGTAATATATTGACTATGTTCATCTAGACAGGGACCGATGGGATTTTCCAGTGGGATGATGACTATGTTCATCTAGACAGGGACCGATGGGATTTTCCAGTGGGATGATGACTATGTTCATCTAGACAGGGACCGATGGGATTTTCCAGTGGGATGATGACTATGTTCATCTAGACAGGGACCGATGGGATTTTCCAGTGGGATTATGACTATGTTCATCTAGACAGGGACCGATGGGATTTTCCAGTGAGATGATAACTATGTTCATCTAGACAGGGACAGATGGGATTTTCCAGTAATATATTGACTATGTTCATCTAGACAGGGACCGATGGGATTTTCCAGTAATATATTGACTATGTTCATCTAGACAGGGACCGATGGGATTTTCCAGTGAGATGATAACTATGTTCATCTAGACAGGGACCGATGGGATTTTCCAGTGAGATGATAACTATGTTCATCTAGACAGGGACCGATGGGATTTTCCAGTAATATATTGACTATGTTCATCTAGACAGGGACCGATGGGATTTTCCAGTGAGATGATAACTATGTTCATCTAGACAGGGACCGATGGGATTTTCCAGTAATATATTGACTATGTTCATCTAGACAGGGACCGATGGGATTTTCCAGTGGGATGATGACTATGTTCATCTAGACAGGGACCGATGGGATTTTCCAGTGGGATGATGACTATGTTCATCCAGACAGGGACCGATGGGATTGTCCAGTAATATATTGACTATGTTCATCTAGACAGGGACCGATGGGATTTTCCAGTGGGATGTTGACTATGTTCATCTAGACAGGGACCGATGGGATTTTCCAGTAATATATTGACTATGATCATCTAGACAGGGACCGATGGGATTTTCCAGTCAGATGATGACTATGTTCATCTAGACAGCGACCGATGGGATTTTCCAGTTATATATTGACTATGGCATCTTTCCATATATGTCATTGTTTTCCACAGTGTTCAGAGTGTCACTACTGATAATGCCACTGTGACACCGTTGTCGTGGAAATGTGTTTCTGACTCGCTGCAGTGGAAGAAAAATGATATGTTTGACTTTTTATCCTAGAAACCTGGTGACAGGGCTTGATTGAATGGTGCCCTAGATATTCCTGAGGGCTAATGCAATTAATTTTAAAACATCAAAAGAATTGTAGGCAGAATAAAGAGGACTTTATAGCAGAATGATATTATAAAATAATAATTCATTATGATCCAGATATAGCTTAGCATTATTGTACAAGCATTTCAAATTTAAATGCCTATAGGGATGCTGAGTAATATGTTGAAACAGCCCCTGCAGTGGTACCATGACACCATCTTCTAAAGGCCAGGGAGTCATAATGATCATGACTCCTCTAAAGGCCAGGGAGTCATAATGATCATGACTCCTCTAAAGGCCAGGGAGTCATAATGATCATGACTCTTCTAAAGGCCAGGGAGTCATAATGATCATGACTCCTCTAAAGGCCAGGGAGTCATAATGATCATGACTCATGACTCTAAAGGCCAGGGAGTCATAATGATCATGACTCTTCTAAAGGCCAGGGAGTCATAATGATCATGACTCCTCTAAAGGCCAGGGAGTCATAATGATCATGACTCCTCTAAAGGCCAGGGAGTCATAATGATCATGACTCAAAGGCCAGGGAGTCATAATGATCATGACTCTTCTAAAGGCCAGGCCAGGAGTCATAATGATCATGACTCTTCTAAAGAGTCTAATGATCATGACTCCTCTAAAGGCCAGGGAGTCATAATGATCATGACTCTTCTAAAGGCCAGGGAGTCATAATGATCATGACTCCTCTAAAGGCCAGGGAGTCATACTGATCATGACTCTTCTAAAGGCCAGGGAGTCATAATGATCATTACTCCTCTAAAGACCAGGGAGTCATAATGATCATGACTCTTCTAAATGCCAGGAAGTCATAATGATCATGACTCATCTAAAGGCCAGGGAGTCATAATGATCATGACTCTTCTAAAGGCCAGGGAGTCATAATGATCATGACTCCTCTAAAGGCCAGGGAGTCATAATGTTATAATACCATCAGAGATAGGGTGGGAGGGAGGGAGAATATAAAGGCCCTAACATCAGAGATAGGGGGGAGGGAGGGAGAATATAAAGGCCTAACATCAGAGATAGGGTGGGAGGGAGGGAGATTATAAAGGCCTAACATCAGAGATAGGGTGGGAGGGAGGGAGAATATAAAGGCCTAACATCAGAGATAGGGTGGGAGGGAGGGAGATTATAAAGGCCTAACATCAGAGATAGGGTGGGAGGGAGGGAGAATATAAAGGCCTAACATCAGAGATAGGGTGGAGGTGCATTAGAAACCTATTAGCCCCCTGTAGCTCAGCAGCAGGGTTCACTAAACACTCCACTGTCCCAGTAACGAAGATTCTGAGTTCGCTGCTCCCATACCAAAGGATTTTAGAACAAAATTGCAATGTACAATATTTAGAAACGTAATTAATTTGAGTTCATTATCTGTTCATATTGTATGGTTTGATTCACATGACTAATAACACAGCACATGCGAATGGCTGATGTGAAGATACTCTCTGACCTGCAGTGCCAACATTATAGTCCAGTCTTGCTGTTTGCACCACGTTAATGACCTAGGATTCTCTTGTCCCAGGGTTTGTTCAATGTCAATGTCTAGTGCTCCTCAGCCAGCCTGTTAGTGGGCAATGTGATGATGCAGTTCCCTTTTGTTCTACTGTGTTCTGTGACGTCCTGTAGAGAGACTGGCCGTCCGGCCGGCTCTTAGATTTGCTGAGTCGTTACGTGAACACTACTTCCTGACTGATATTTCCTGTTTGTCTTGGCACGGACCTCCAATGAATGTCAACCTCCTTTCCTTGTTTCCTGAGCCTTTCAGAGATCTTTTCATGTTTTACCCCACTCTCCTCTTTTGCAACCGTGGCTTTTCCTATTGTTGACATTGATGAGTTTTCTCAAAGAGTACTGGAGTTGGTGTTTAGTCTCTTTTTCTCTGCACAGTCTCAGACCCCCGGACAGCGATAGGTAGACGCAAGTATAACACAACGTTCCAAAACAAATAGCATATGTATTGCTAATGTGTACTGGCTGAGGTTGTCAGCACCACATGTAGCCAGATTCATAGTGAACACATGCATATCCAGAGTTGTATTAGTTTATGGGTTTATGGAGCTGGTTCAGGGCAGAGAGCCACTGTGTGTAGAATCAGAGGAAGCTCTCATAAAACCAATGGTGGAAAAAGTACCCAATTGTCATACTTGAGTAAAAGTATAGATACCTTCATGGAAAGCTACTCAAGTAAAAGGAAAGTCACCCAGTAAAATACTACTTGAGTAAAAGTCTAAAAGTATTTGGTTTTAAATATACTTAAGTATCAAAAGTAAATGTAATTGCTAAAATATACTTCACATGTAAAATTATAAATAATTTCAAATATGTTATATTAAGTAAAGCAGACGGCACCATTTTCTTGTTTAAACAATGTTTGGATAGCCACACTCCAACACTCAGACTTTATTAACAAAAGATACTGTTGTATTTAGTGAGTCCGCTAGAATATAGGCAGTAGGGATGACCACGTGTTCTCTTGATTAGTGCATGAATTTCACAATTTTCCTTTGGGTTGTCAGGGAAAATGCAATATTTTCTTTAGGAATGTAGTGAAGTAAAAGTTGTCAAAAATATAAATAGTAAAGTACAGATACCCCCAAAAACTACTTGTAGCACTTTAAAGTATTTTTACTTAAGTACTTTACACCACAGCATAAAACCCAGTGATTTAGTCCATTGTCTTCTGTCTGTGGTGGGGAATTCTCCATTCCAATCGTGAGATTTTCCATAGGGTACATGAAGCTCCCTGTAGACTTCCCCTTTATTGAGATGAACATCCTTCCCTCAATGAGTTTCCCTGAACCATCCCATCTACCCTGACTACGTCCCAAATAGCTCGCTAGTTCCTATAGTGTCCTGGTTAAAAGTGCTAAATGACTTAAATGTAAATGTAAATGTAAATGTAGTGCACTAAATAGGGAATAGGGTTCCTTTGGGATGCAGAACCACCCTTATTCTCTTCTCTGTGTTTGACCATGAACCCCTTGAACCGTGAACTTCTTAGACTCTTTTCGGATCGCTGTTTGAGATCTCTGTGCTACATACTTGTCCCTGCTCAGAGGTGCCCTCTACATATCCCTTACTGAGTCACTCTCGGATAGAGAAATGCAAAGTACCAAGGTCTGAGCCAGAATTAGCAAGTGTTGAAAGGTAAAACAAAGAGTCCGGACAACGTTTACCCTCAACACGTCAGTGCAGAAAGGACACCTGAAAATGGGACTGACTACAGTTTACAGATCGTCCTTGACATTAGACAGGGTGAAGGGAAACAATGGCCTTCGTACTTTATCTACATACATCAGGACAAAGACTCCTTCATGGCAAGAATATCCAATATCCTCTGGTCAAAAGAAACGATCAGGATCCTGTCATCAATGTCACAAGCTTCTTACATTATAACTGATGCTAATGATGGACCTGGAGTAGTTGTTAGGGATTCTGTCTAGACACTGTTACCATGACAGAGGGTTGTAGATGGCAAGAGGTTGATTACACCCCGACCGGACGTTGCTAGGTCTATTGTGACGACAACCGCCTTTACGGATCACAACCCAGAGAGCTACACCGTCAACAAACATGGTTTCACTCTGAGCTGAAGGAGCAGGGGCGTTTCTAGGAAGGATTTAATGGCAGGGGAAAGGGGGACTAAGAACCAGTCAGGTGTGGCCATAAGAAATCAGCAAAATTATATCACAAATAGCGTTGAAAATTGGCCTAAACTACGATGCATTGTATTGAATAACCGTTTCAAATGTTAATTTGTATCTGCTCCTATTCAAATAAATACATTTGAAAATGAACATAGGGAAAATATTCAAATTAGATACATGTTCAATGGTAACTCACTGGCATTGAATAATGATCAACCATCAAGGGAGGGGGAGCCGCCCCTCTGACAACTCCCCTGTGGTGGAGAGGAGGGGGTTCCGCCCCTCTGACAACTCCCCTGTGGTGGAGAGGAGGAGAGTGTTACACGCTCGAGTGCTGCTTCTTGATGGGCATGTTGTTCACAGACTGTAATTGAATCTGCAACGGCTGAAATGTCAGAGATTCATCTAATGTAACGGCTTGAATCAATCTCCCCACCATTTAATTATCTGGGAATATTGAACAGAATAAACAAGGTCATCAATTGAGCTGAACCTCCCATGAGTCTGACAGCTGAGAGAGTGAATGCAAGGAGAAAGCTGCATGTAAGGCCAATGGATGGTGTGTCCCCAAATCACACCATATTCTCTATATAGTGCTCAACAACACCATATTCCCTTTATAGTGCACTACATAGGGAATGCCATTTGGGACACAGACACAGTGATAGGGAATAATGAAATAGCCTAAGGTCTCAGACTAGCAGGATGGGTTGGAGGTTAGGGGTGTCTGGCACACCCCCACACACATTACCTCTGAACAGGTTAGTGGTTCATCAGAAGACTAGTGTGGATATTGGAACATATCCTGGGATGAGTCTCTATCTATCCTACATTAATTCCATTGTTTGCTATCTGGCTTAAATATGAATTAACCACATATACACTGTAAAGGGGGTTCTGTGAATTTGACATGAACTTAGTGTCATTCATAAATTCATAAAATAAAACTGCAAGGGCACTTTCTTCATAGGAGGGCAAAGGGTCAGGTTCTCAGGCACCCCTAGACTAGGTCCCTATCTGGCACGGCTAGACTAGACCCCGATCTGGCAACCCTAGACTAGGCCCCTATCTGGCACCCCTAAAGCCTTATCTGGCACGGCTAGACTAGGCCCCTGTCTGGCACGGCTAGACTAGACCCCTATCTGGCACCCCTAGACTAGGCCCCTATCTGGCACCCCTAAAGCCTTATCTGGCACGGCTAGACTAGACCCCTATCTGGCACCCCTAGACTAGGCCCCTATCTGGCACCCCTAAAGCCTTATCTGGCACGGCTAGACTAGGCCCCTGTCTGGCAACCCTAGACCCCTGTCTGGCACCCCTAGAGCCTTATCTGGCACCCCTAGACCCCATCTGGCGCCCCTAGACTAGGCCCCTATCTGGCACCCATAAAGCCTTATCTGGCACGGCTAGACTAGGCCCCTGTCTGGCAACCCTAGACCCCTGTCTGGCAACCCTAGACCCCTGTCTGGCACCCCTAGAGCCTTATCTGGCACCCCTAGACCCCCATCTGGCGCCCCTAGACTAGGCCCCTATCTGGCACCCATAAAGCCTTATCTGGCACGGCTAGACTAGGCCCCTGTCTGGCAACCCTAGACCCCTGTCTGGCACCCCTAGAGCCTTATCTGGCACCCCTAGACCCCCATCTGGCGCCCCTAGACTAGGCCCCTATCTGGCACCCATAAAGCCTTATCTGGCACGGCTAGACTAGGCCCCTGTCTGGCAACCCTAGACCCCTGTCTGGCAACCCTAGACCCCTGTCTGGCACCCCTAGAGCCTTATCTGGCACCCTAGACCCCCATCTGGCACCCCTTGAACCTTATCTGGCACCCCTAGACTAGGCCCACTATCAGGCACCCCTAGACCCCTGTCTGGCACCCTGGACTAAACAGCCTAAAGCTTACTACTGATTTATTAAATGCAGAATCAATATTGTTTCGTCTGAGGCAGTGGTCGTCTGAGGCTTTTTATAGTCCCGTACCCCTTCAAACATTCAACCTCCAGCTGCGTACCCTCTCTAGCACCAGGGTCAGCGCTCTCTCAAATGTTGCTTTTTGCCATCATTGTAAACCTGCCACACACACACTATACGATACATTTATTACACATAAGAATGAGTTTTGTCACAACCCGGCTCATGGGAAGTGACAAAGAGCTCTTATAGGACATGGGTACAAATAATAATATAATAATAATCAATCATTTTGCTCTTTGTTTAGTCATCTTACATATAACACCTTATTTGTTCATCAAAAATTGTGAATAACTCACCACAGGTTAATGAGAAGGGTGTGCTTGAAAGGATGCACATAACTATGTTGGGTTGTATTGGAGAGAGTCTCAGTCTTAAATCATTTTCCACACACAGTCTGTGCCTGTATTTAGTTTTCCTGCTAGTGATTGCCGAGAATCCACTCTCACATAGGTACATGGTTGCAAAGGGCATCAGTAACTTAACAGTGCGAATTGCCAAGGCAAGAAACTCTGAGCTCAGCCCTATCCAAAAATCTGGCAGTGGCTTCTGATTAAATACAATTTTCACAGACCCGCTTGTTGCAATTTCAATGAGGCTCTCTTGTTCAGATATCGGTAAGTGGACTGGAGGCAGGGCATGAAAGAGATAACGAATCCAGTTGTTTGTGTCGTCAGTTTCGGGAAAGTACCTGCGTAATTGCGCACCCAGCTTGTGTAGCAAGATGGTCGCCTCTCTTCAAGTCCTTAGGATACTATGCAATAAATAGTTTTAATGTATTATTTCTTACAGTGTTAGCCCAGAAAATCTTAAGTGTTATTACATACAGCTGGGAAGAACTATTGGATATGAGTGACGTCAACTTACCAACATTACGACCAGGAATACGACTTTCCTGAAGTGGATCCTTTGTTCGGACCTCCACCCTGGACATTGGATCTAATCCCAGAGGACGATCCAAAACAACGTCATCGCCGCAGGAGAGGCAGACAGAGCGGCCTCCTGGTCAGAATTAGAAGGCGAGCACACCATCCACCGCTTCCGAGCATATTACTCGCTAATGTCCAGACTCTAGATAACAAGGTGGACGAAATTAGGGCACGAGTTGTCTTCCAGAGAGACATCACAGATTGTAGCATTCTCTGTTTCACGGAAACATGGCTCACTCGGGATATGTTGTCAGAGTCAGTACAGCCACCGGGTTTCTTCCTGTGTCGCGCCAACAGAAACAAACATCTCTGGTAAGAAGAAGGGCGGGGTGTATGCCGCATGATTAACGACTCATGGTGTAATCATAACAACATACAGGAACTCAAGTCCTTTTGTTCACCTGACCTAGAATTCCTTACAATCAAATGCAGACAGCATTATCTCCCAAGATAATTATCTTCGATTATAGTCACAGCTGTGTATATCCCCCCAAGCAGATACCTCGTCGGCCCTGAAAGAACTTCACTGGACTCTATGTAAACTGGAAACCATATATCCTGACGCTGCATTTATTGTAGCTGGGGATTTTAACAAAGCTAATTTGAGAACAGTGCTACCTAAATTCTACCAGCACATTGATTGTAGTACCCACTCGAGCAAAACACTGGACCACTGCT
>NW_025747747.1:0-47337 GCF_021184085.1 Oncorhynchus gorbuscha
TGTGTCTCAATCTCCCTGTGTCTCAATCTCCCTGTGTCTCAATCTCCCTGTGTCTCAATCTCCTGTGTCTCAATCTTCCTGTGTCTCAATCTCCCTGTGTCTCAATCTCCCTGTGTCTCAATCTCCCTGTGTCTCAATCTCCCTGTGTCTCAATCTCCCTGTGTCTCAATCTCTCTGTGTCTCAATCTCCCTGTGTCTCAATCTCCCTGTGTCTCGATCTCCCTGTGTCTCGATCTCCCTGTGTCTCAATCTCTCTGTGTCTCAATCTCCCTGTGTCTCGATCTCCCTGTGTCTCGATCTCTCTGTGTCTCGATCTCTCTGTGTCTCGATCTCTCTGTGTCTCGATCTCCCTGTGTCTCGATCTCTCTGTGTCTCGATCTCTCTGTGTCTCGATCTCCCTGTGTCTCGATCTCTGTGAATTATGTGAATTATGTGAATTATGTGAATTATGTGAATGATGCATTATTCAGGACTGTTTGTTTGAAAAGGAGGAACCAAGACAAGTTGCCCATGGGCATACACTACCCGTTAGTTTGTTGGGCTACCCGTAGGTAATCTTTGTCTAAGAACACTAGTCACTAGTTACACTGTATCCCCTGTATTTTTGGTTAGTTAGTTAGCTGTATTGAAGTAGGCTCGTCTAGCTTTGGGGTGTTTTGGGATATTTGTTTCTTTCCTTGGGTCCAGCTCAGCCCCTTTTCCTGCCCCCCCCCTTTACAGTGGGTTTATGCACTATTTGCATGAGTTATGTTATAGGTTTGATATGAATATTGACATAAACCCTCTACATACTTGAGTTTCTCCAGTCTGCAGTGTGGATCGTCCAGTCCAGCAGAGAGCAGTCTGACTCCTGAGTCTCCTGGGTGATTGTAGCTCAGGTCCAGCTCTCTCAGGTGTGAGGGGTTTGACCTCAGAGCTGAGACCAGAGAAGCACAGCCTTCCTCTGTGACTCCACAGCCTGGCAGCCTGCAAAGAGTCACATCATATTAAAATCACACTGATATTCTTTGGTGGTGAAAATAGTGGCAACAAAACATGCTAACCTCTCACCATTACCAATAACAGAGAATACAACAAAACATGCTAACCTCTCACCATTACCAATAACAGAGACTACAACAAAACATGCTAACCTCTCACCATTACCAATAACTGAGGCTACAACAAAACATGCTAACCTCTCACCATTACCAATAACAGACTACAACAAAACATACTAACCTCTCACCATTACCAATAACAGACTACAACAAAACATGCTAACCTCTCACCATTACCAATAACAGAGGCTACAACAGTACATACTAACCTCTCACCATTACCAATAACAGAGGGGGTCTGATCTTTGTGCCTCTCTAACTTTCTCATTCATCATTATTCTCGATTCATTCGTTATTATTCATCATCATAGTAGCATCCACATGAATGTAGGAGTGTTCAGAAACATCTTCTATTGTTACTGACAATACAAGTGAAGTGACTCCAAAATGACAGGACATTATTCACCATTCAGTTTCTATGAGGAAAACATCTCAAACACAACCAAGACAAACTGCAAATTAATTCAACAAGTTAGTAGAATCACAAGCTTGATGTAATCACTGCAGGCATGGAATATGGGACCAAATACTAAACGTATGACTACTTTAATACACTATAAGTGAATATAACCGAATAATTACGACTTTTTCAAATGGGAGAACTACATACATAAAGTGCTTTCATATCTGATAATACTGACCTCAGAGTCTCCAGTTTACAGTGGGGATTCCCCAGTCCAGCAGAGAGCAGCTTCACTCCTGAATCCTTCAGGTCATTGTTACTCAGGTCCAGCTCTCTCAGGTGTGAGGGGTTTGACTCCAGAGCTGAGACCAGAGAAGCACAGCCTTCCTTTGTGACTCCACAGCCTGACAGCCTGACAAAGAGATCATCATGACTTCACAAACACACTGTTCATTTCACAAGTAGAATGTACATGAAAAAGGAAAATGAACCTTTAATTGTGATTGATATGTGAAAATTAACAGAATATTTAGTTAGTTAACCACAACACCCCTGTGGTGAAACGATTATTGCTGTGGAAGGTAATGAGCAACATATTGTGTCCAGTGTGTGTGTGTGTGTGTCCTGTTGGTGTCCTATGTGTGTCCAGTGTGTGTGTGTGTGTGTGTGTGTGTGTGTGTGTGTGTGTGTGTGTGTGTGTGTGTGTGTGTGTGTGTGTGTGTGTGTGTGTGTGTGTGTGTGTGTGTGTGTGTGTGTGTGTGTGTGTGTGTGTGTGTGTGTGTGTGTGTGTGTGTGTGTGTGTCCTGTTGGTGTCCTATGTATGTCCAGTGTGTGTGTGTGTGTGTGTGTCCTGTTGGTGTCCTATGTGTGAAAGGACACACACAATGGCCAAACACTATGGACAGATACAGGACACACACTGGACACACACACACACACAGTATATAACTTTGTCCAAGTGGTGGTCAGAATGTTTGTCTTAACCAGCCTGATAAGTCCAACATGTCTGATATGAACATTGACATAAACCCTCTACATACTTGAGTTTCTCCAGTCTGCAGTGTGGATCGTCCAGTCCAGCAGAGAGCAGTCTGACTCCTGAGACTCCTGGGTGATTGTAGCTCAGGTCCAGCTCTCTCAGGTGTGAGGGGTTTGACCTCAGAGCTGAGACCAGAGAAGCACAGCCTTCCTCTGTGACTCCACAGCCTGACAGCCTGACAAAGAGATCATCATGACTTCACAAACACACTGTTCATTTAACACCAGTAGTGTAGAAGGACAATGGCAGATGCATTTGGTTTATTCTCTCAAACAACATATAGATTCATCTTCCGTCTCCTAGAATTGTGTGGTCATATTGTTATACTAATGTGAAAATCAATGCATTAATTCAGTATGTTATTCAATATAATATTATATACATATTATAATACATATTTTTCTCTAAACTGAATATTTCTTCCTGATGATTAGTTCTTAAATGTCATTTTATTTACTCACAGAACAGCTCTGGAGGCTTTGACCACTGGCAGCAGCCTCAGAAGACCTTCCTCTGATCTGGAGTATTTCTTCAGGTCAAACACATCCAGCTCCTTTTCTGAAGTCAGCAACACAAAGACCAGAGCTGACCACTGTGCAGGTGACAGGTTGGGTTTTGAGAGACTTCCTGATCTCAGGTAGCTTTGGATCTCCTCCACTAGAGAATGGTCCTTCAGTTCATTCAGACAGTGGAACAGATTGATGCTCCTCTCTGGAGAGGGATTCTCCTTGATCTTCTTCTTGATGTACTTGACTGTTTCTTCATGGCTCTGTGAGCTGCTTCTTGTCTTTGTCAGTAGACCTCGTAAGTGCTTCTGATTGGACTCCAGTGAGAGGCCCAGAAGGAAGCGGAGGAACAGGTCCAGGTTTCCCGTCTCACTTTGTAAGGCTTTATCCACAGCACTCTTGTAGACAGTAACTTTACGCCTTTGTTTGGTCCTCACAGAAAAGTTCCAGGACGTTGTTCTCAGTTTGTCCATTAGATTCTCATTGTTGTTGATGAATGAGAGGAACACATATACAGCAGCCAGAAACTCCTGAATGCTCAGATGAACAAAACAGTACACCTTGTCCTGGTACAGCCCACATTCCTCTTTAAAGAGCTGTGTGCACAATCCTGAGTACACTGAGGCTTCACTGACATCAATGCCAGCCTCCTTCAGGTCTTCTTCATAGAAAATCAGATTGCCCTTCACAAGCTGCTGAAAAGCCAGTTTTCCCAGTGACAGAATGCTCTCTTTATTCCAGTGTGGACCTGTCTCTTCTTTCTCAAGATACTTTTCATTCTTCTGTTTGGTATAAAACATCACAAGGTGTGTGTACATCTCAGTCAGAGTCTTGGGCATCTCTTCTCTCTTGTGTTTCAGCATGTATTCAAGGACTATAGCAGAAATCCAACAGAAGACTGGAATGTGGCACATGATGTGGAGGCTCCTTGATGTCTTTATGTGTGAGATGATTCTGCTGGCCAGGTCCTCATCACTGAATCTCTTCCTGAAGTACTCCTCCTTCTGCGGGTCATTGAACCCTTGTACCTCTGTCACCTGCTCAACACACCCTGAAGGGATCTTATTGGCTGCTGCAGGTCGGGTAGTTATCCAGAGGAGAGCAGAGGGAAGCAGATTTCCCTTGATGAGATTTGTCAGCAGAACATCCACTGAGGTTGACTCTGTGACGTCACAACAGATCTTGTTCTTCTGGAAGTCTAGGGGCAGTCGGCACTCATCCAGACCATCAAAGATGAACAGAACTTTGTACTTGTTGTAGATGGAGATTCCTGATTGTTTAGTTTCCATTGAGAAGTGATTAAGAAGTTCAATGAAAGTGTGTTTGTCATCTTTCATCAAATTCAGCTCCCGGAAAGGGAATGAAAATACGAATTGGACATCCTGGTTTGCTTTTCCTTCAGCCCAGTCCAGAATGAACTTCTGCACAGAGACTGTTTTTCCAATGCCAGCGACTCCCTTTGTCAGCACAGTTCTGATAGGTTTGTCTTGTCCAGTTAAGGGTTTGAAGATGTCGTTACATTTGATTGGAGTCTCTGGTCTTGCTTGTTTCCTGGTTGTTGTCTCAATCTGTCTCAGCTCATGTTCATTATTGACCTCTCCTGTTCCACCCTCTGTGATGTAGAGCTCTGTGTAGATCTTATTGAGAAGTGTTGGGTTTCCTTGTTGAGCGATCCCCTCAAATACACATTGAAACTTCTTCTTTAGATTAGATTTGAGTTCACGTTGGCAAATCACAGCAAGATCATCTGAATCTAGAAATAACACAGAGGATATTAGTATTATATCTGTTTTAATACCTACAGTATTGAAGGACTGTTATAAAGTTGTACATTATAATAATGTGTTCTCTAAACTGACTGTATAAATGTGTAAATGTTTTCATAATGCGTTACAGACTGGTGTGACTGATTATATTATTATTGGTATTATTGATGGTATTATTAATGTTCTCTCTTTCTCTAAATTAATCAACACAACACATCCCTGCTGCTACTTGATGAGGTCACTAGGTGTTGTGTTAAGGCTGCTACAATATCATTTAGTTACACAGCTACTTTAGCTGTACTTTAGCTACAGCTTTTAAATGTTATAAAACATCATTCAACATGAGGCAGACAGATCTTACATTTCTCCAGTGTGTCAGCAAGCTCCTTCTGGTTCATTTTTCTCAGGATGTGCAGTGTGATCTTCAGAGCCCCCTCTCTGGCACTGCTCTCCTGCTTCTCAACTTCAGCATCCACCACTTCCTTATCCTGCTTCTGACTCTCAAAGCCTTCTGGGAGTTCTGGACTAAGAATCCTCTTGAACATCTTCAGCTCGTTCTTCACAAATGTCAGAATTTTAAATAAAGTAAATAAGTGTCATGCAGGTAAAAGAGGACCCAAAAGCGACTTAACAGAAACAGAGTTTAATAATGTTCAAAACGGAATAACTGACATCCTCTAGATTTGTAGAGGGGAAAACAACTGGAGAAGCGGCCACAGACTGCAGGTCGCTTCGGGTAGGCGCAGGCCGTAGTCGACTGAGACACCTGCTCACACGCAGCGTCTGATGAAGGCACAAAACACGACAGGACAGGGTGATACACAATCACGGCAAAAAACACGACAGGACAGGGCGAAACGCAATCACAACATGGTGAATACAATACGAGGAACCGACGGAACAGGAACGGATCACAAAGGAATAAATAGGGAGTCTAATCAGGGGAAAGGATCGGGAACAGGTGTGGGAAGACTAAATGATGATTAGGGGAATAGGAACAGCTGGGAGCAGGAACGGAACGACAGAGAGAAGAGAGAGCGAGAGAGTGAGAGAGGGAGGGGGAGAGAGAAGGATAGAACCAAACAAGACCAGCAGAGGGAAACGAATAGCATGGGGAGCACAGGGACAAGACATGACAATAAATGACAAACATGACAGTACCCCCCCACTCACCGAGCGCCTCCTGGCGCACTCGAGGAGGAATCCTGGCGGCAACGGAGGAAATCATCGATGAGCGAACGGTCCAGCACGTCCCGAGACGGAACCCAACTCCTCTCCTCAGGACCGTAACCCTCCCAATCCACTAGGTATTGGTGACCCCGTCCCCGAGAACGCATGTCCATAATTTTATGTACCTTGTAAATAGGTGCGCTCTCGACAAGGACGGGAGGGGGGAGGGAAGACGAACGGGGGTGCGAAGAAAGGGCTTAACACAGGAGACATGGAAGACAGGATGGACGCGACGAAGATGTCGCGGAAGAAGCAGTCGCACAGCGACAGGATTGACGACCTGGGAGACACGGAACGGACCAATGAACCGCGGAGTCAACTTACGAGAAGCTGTCGTAAGAGGAAGGTTGCGAGTGGAAAGCCACACTCTCTGGCCGCAACAATACCTTGGACTCTTAATCCTGCGTTTATTGGCGGCTCTCACCGTCTGTGCCCTGTAACGGCAAAGTGCAGACCTCACCCTCCTCCAGGTGCGCTCACAACGTTGGACAAACGCTTGAGCGGAGGGAACGCTGGACTCGGCAAGCTGGGATGAGAACAGAGGAGGCTGGTAACCCAGACTACTCTGAAACGGAGATAACCCGGTAGCAGACGAAGGAAGCGAATTGTGAGCGTATTCTGCCCAGGGGAGCTGTTCTGCCCAAGACGCAGGGTTTCTGAAAGAAAGGCTGCGTAGTATGCGACCAATCGTCTGATTGGCCCTCTCTGCTTGACCGTTAGACTGGGGATGAAACCCGGAAGAGAGACTGACGGACGCACCAATCAAACGACAGAACTCCCTCCAAAACTGTGACGTGAATTGCGGACCTCTGTCTGAAACGGCGTCTAACGGGAGGCCATGAATTCTGAATACATTCTCAATAATGATTTGTGCCGTCTCCTTAGCGGAAGGAAGTTTAGCGAGGGGAATGAAATGTGCCGCCTTAGAGAACCTATCGACAACCGTCAGAATCACAGTCTTCCCCGCAGACAAAGGCAGACCGGTAATGAAGTCTAAGGCAATGTGAGACCATGGTCGAGAAGGAATGGGGAGCGGTCTGAGACGACCGGCAGGAGGGGAGTTACCCGACTTAGTCTGCGCGCAGTCCGAACAGGCAGCCACGAAACGGCGCGTGTCACGCTCCTGAGTCGGCCACCAAAAGCGCTGGCGAATAGACGCAAGAGTGCCTCGAACACCGGGATGACCCGCTAACTTGGCAGAGTGAGCCCACTGAAGAACAGCCAGACGAGTGGAAACAGGAACGAAAAGGAGGTTACTAGGACAAGCGCGCGGCGACGCAGTGTGCGTGAGTGCTTGCTTAACCTGTCTTTCAATTCCCCAGACTGTTAACCCGACAACACGCCCATAAGGAAGAATCCCTCGGGATCAGTAGAAGCCACAGAAGAACTAAACAGACGGGATAAGGCATCAGGCTTGGTGTTCTTGCTACCCGGACGGTAAGAAATCACAAACTCGAAACGAGCGAAAAACAACGCCCAACGAGCTTGACGGGCATTAAGTCGTTTGGCAGAACGGATGTACTCAAGGTTCTTATGGTCTGTCCAAACGACAAAGGAACGGTCGCCCCCTCCAACCACTGTCGCCATTCGCCTAGGGCTAAGCGGATGGCGAGCAGTTCACGGTTACCCACATCATAGTTGCGCTCAGATGGCGACAGGCGATGAGAAAAATAAGCGCAAGGATGAACCTTATCGTCAGACTGGAAGCGCTGGGATAGAATGGCTCCCACGCCTACCTCTGAAGCGTCAACCTCGACAATGAATTGTCTAGTGACGTCAGGAGTAACGAGGATAGGAGCGGACGTAAAACGTTCTTTTAGAAGATCAAAAGCTCCCTGGGCGGAACCGGACCACTTAAAACACGTCTTGACAGAAGTAAGAGCTGTGAGAGGGGCAGCAACTTGACCGAAATTACGAATGAAACGCCGATAGAAATTAGCGAAACCTAAAAAGCGCTGCAACTCGACACGTGACCTTGGAACGGGCCAATCACTGACAGCTTGGACCTTAGCGGAATCCATCTGAATGCCTTCAGCGGAAATAACGGAACCGAGAAAAGTAACGGAGGAGACATGAAAAGAGCACTTCTCAGCCTTTACGTAGAGACAATTCTCTAAAAGGCGCTGTAGAACACGTCGAACGTGCTGAACATGAATCTCGAGTGACGGAGAAAAATCAGGATATCGTCAAGATAGACAAAAACAAAAATGTTCAGCATGTCTCTCAGAACATCATTAACTAATGCCTGAAAAACAGCTGGCGCATTGGCGAGACCGAACGGCAGAACCCGGTACTCAAAATGCCCTAACGGAGTATTAAACGCCGTTTTCCACTCGTCCCCCTCTCTGATGCGCACGAGATGGTAAGCGTTACGAAGGTCCAACTTAGTAAAGCACCTGGCTCCCTGCAGAATCTCGAAGGCTGATGACATAAGGGGAAGCGGATAACGATTCTTAACCGTTATGTCATTCAGCCCTCGATAATCCACGCAGGGGCGCAGAGTACCGTCCTTCTTCTTAACAAAAAGAACCCCGCCCCGGCCGGAGAGGAAGAAGGCACTATGGTACCGGCGTCAAGAGACACAGACAAATAATCCTCGAGAGCCTTACGTTCGGGAGCCGACAGAGAGTATAGTCTACCTCGAGGAGGAGTGGTCCCCGGAAGGAGATCAATACTACAATCATACGACCGGTGAGGAGGAAGGGAGTTGGCTCGGGACCGACTGAAGACCGTGCGCAGATCATGATATTCCTCCGGCACTCCTGTCAAATCGCCAGGTTCCTCCTGAGAAGTAGGGACAGAAGAAATGGGAGGGATGGCAGACATTAAACACTTCACATGACAAGAAACGTTCCAGGATAGGATAGAATTACTAGACCAATTAATAGAAGGATTATGACATACAAGCCAGGGGTGACCCAAAACAACAGGTGTAAACGGTGAACGGAAAATCAAAAAAGACATAGTCTCACTGTGGTTACCAGATACTGTGAGAGTTAAAGGTAGTGTCTCAAATTTGATACTGGGAAGATGACTACCATCTAAGGCAAACATGGGCGTAGGCCTGTCTAACGGTCTGAAAGGAATGTTATGTTTCCGAGCCCATGCTTCGTCCATGAAACAACCCTCAGCCCCAGAGTCAATCAAAGCACTGCATGTAGCACCCGAACCGGTCCAGCGTAGATGGACCGACATAGTAGTACAAGATCTAGATGAAGGGACCTGAGTAGTAGCGCTCACCAGTAGCCCTCCGCTTACTGATGGGCTCTGGCCTTTACTGGACATGAAATAACAAAATGTCCAGCAACTCCGCAATAGAGGCACAGGCGGTTGGTGATCCTCTGTTCCCTCTCCTTATTCGAGATGCGAATCCCTCCCAGCTGCATGGGCTCAGTCTCAAAGCCAGAGGAGGGAGATGGTTGCGATGCGGAGCAGGGAAACACCGTTGATGCGAGCTCTCTTCCACGAGCCCGGTGACGAAGATCTACCCGTCGTTCTATGCGGATGGCGAGAGCAATCAAAGAGTCCACATCTGAAGGAACCTCCCGGGAGAGAATCTCATCCTTAACCGCTGCGTGGAGTCCCTCCAGAAAACGAGCGAGCAGCGCCGGCTCGTTCCACTCACTAGAGGCAGCAAGAGTGCGAAACTCAATGGAATAATCCGTTATGGACCGTTCACCTTGGCATAAGGAAGCCAGGGCCCTAGAAGCCTCCTCACCAAAAACTGAACGGTCAAAAACCCGAATCATCTCCTCTTTAAAGTTCTGGAATCTGTTAGAGCAATCAGCCCTTGCCTCCCAGATAGCTGTGCCCCATTCTCGAGCCCGGCCAGTAAGGAGTGAAATGACGTAAGCAACCCGAGCTCTCTCTCTAGAGTATGTGTGGGGTTGGAGAGAGAACACAATCTCACACTGCGTGAGAAAGGAGCGGCACTCAGTGGGCTGCCCGGAGTAGCAAGGTGGGTTATTAACCCTGGGTTCTGGAGGCTCGGCAGGCCAGGGAGTAACAGGTGGCACGAGACGTAGACTCTGGAACTGTCCAGAGAGGTCGGAAACCTGAGCGGCCAGGTTCTCCACGGCATGGCGAGCAGCAGACAATTCCTGCTCGTGTCTGCCGAGCATGGCTCCTTGGAACTCGACGGCAGTGTAACGAGCGTCTGAAGTCGCTGGGTCCATTCCTTGGTCGGTTCCTTCTGTCATGCAGGTAAAAGAGGACCCAAAAGCGACTTAACAGAAACAGAGTTTAATAATGTTCAAAACGGAATAACTGACATCCTCTAGATTTGTAGAGGGGAAAACAACTGGAGAAGCGGCCACAGACTGCAGGTCGCTTCGGGTAGGCGCAGGCCGTAGTCGACTGAGACACCTGCTCACACGCAGCGTCTGATGAAGGCACAAAACACGACAGGACAGGGTGATACACAATCACGGCAAAAAACACGACAGGACAGGGCGAAACGCAATCACAACATGGTGAATACAATACGAGGAACCGACGGAACAGGAACGGATCACAAAGGAATAAATAGGGAGTCTAATCAGGGGAAAGGATCGGGAACAGGTGTGGGAAGACTAAATGATGATTAGGGGAATAGGAACAGCTGGGAGCAGGAACGGAACGACAGAGAGAAGAGAGAGCGAGAGAGTGAGAGAGGGAGGGGGAGAGAGAAGGATAGAACCAAACAAGACCAGCAGAGGGAAACGAATAGCATGGGGAGCACAGGGACAAGACATGACAATAAATGACAAACATGACAATAAGTTAAGCAAGAGAATAAATGCTTTCTCATTAACGCATTAATGAATGATTGACAGATCAACTTTGCTTGAGGTAAACAAAAACAAATGTACATAACAGGACCACATACACTGAATATGGAGGCCAGGTCTGTTTGATGACTCTGGGAAGACTGACCACTGAGAATCTCTGACTCTGATCTCTCCTGTTGGTTTCTGTGGACAAAGCATGAGATTACATCTCCTCATCCAGGGAGTACACACACACACACACACACACACACACACACACACACACACACACACACACACACACACACACACACACACACACACACACACACACACACACACACACACACACACACACACACACACACACACACACACACACACACACACACACACACACACACACACACACACACACACACACACACACACACACACACACACACACACACACACACACACACACACAGGGAGGGAATGTTGTGTTTGTTTAATATTGTTTTAGGACTATGAAAATGGACAAAAGGATGAGCCTATGGATTATGAAAACAACAACAATAAATGGGAAAATGGGAGGAGAAATGACTAGAGACAGTGTTGTTTAACTCACTGACCAGGACCCATGAGTTCTTCTTACCTTTGTTCAGTAGAAAAGTATCCCTCTCTAAACTCTATAGGATGTTCCATAGACCAGTCACTCTTCATGGACACACAGCTGGGAACAGGGGAGGCTGGTCTCTCCTGCCTGATTGGTCTTCAACACAACAGAGACAAACATGACATCTCTCATCTACTCTGAGCTCAGATGGGGAAACATAAGAAGAGTTTCATTCCAAAACACTATATATCACTTTTCAGAAATGTTAGTAAATTAGCTTTTATTGTTCAAAGCATTTCTGAAAGAGATTGGTGTGTTTTTTCTCTATCTAATCATGGCATGGGGTTGTTCACTATCTAATCATGGGGTTGTTCACTATCTAATCATGGCATGGGGTTGTTCACTATCTAATCACGGCATGGGGTTGTTCACTATCTAATCATGGGGTTGTTCACTATCTAATCATGGGGTTGTTCACTATCTAATCATGGGGTTGTTCACTATCTAATCATGGGATTGTTCACTATCTAATCATGGGATTGTTCACTATCTAATCATGGGGTTGTTCACTATCTAATCATGGGGTTGTTCACTATCTAATCATGGGGTTGTTCACTATCTAATCATGGCATGGGGTTGTTCACTATCTAATCATGGCATGGGGTTGTTCACTATCTAATCATGGCATGGGGTTGTTCACTATCTAATCATGGCATGGGGTTGTTCACTATCTAATCATGGGGTTGTTCACTATCTAATCATGGGATTGTTCACTATCTAATCATGGGGTTGTTCACTATCTAATCATGGGGTTGTTCACTATCTAATCATGGGGTTGTTCACTATCTAATCATGGGGTTGTTCACTATCTAATCATGGGGTTGTTCACTATCTAATCATGGCATGGGGTTGTTCACTATCTAATCATGGGGTTGTTCACTATCTAATCATGGCATGGGGTTGTTCACTCTCTAATCATGGGGTTGTTCACTATCTAATCATGGCATGGGGTTGTTCACTATCTAATCATGGCATGGGGTTGTTCACTATCTAATCATGGGGTTGTTCACTATCTAATCATGGGGTTGTTCACTATCTAATCATGGCATGGGGTTGTTCACTATCTAATCACGGCATGGGGTTGTTCACTATCTAATCATGGGGTTGTTCACTATCTAATCATGGGGTTGTTCACTATCTAATCATGGGGTTGTTCACTATCTAATCATGGGGTTGTTCACTATCTAATCATGGGATTGTTCACTATCTAATCATGGGGTTGTTCACTATCTAATCATGGGGCTGTTCACTATCTAATCATGGGATTGTTCACTATCTAATCATGGCATGGGGTTGTTCACTATCTAATCATGGGATTGTTCACTATCTAATCATGGGATTGTTCACTATCTAATCATGGGATTGTTCACTATCTAATCATGGGATTGTTCACTATCTAATCATGGGATTGTTCACTATCTAATCATGGGGTTGTTCTCTATCTAATCATGGGATTGTTCACTAGCTAATCATGGGATTGTTCACTATCTATTCATGGGGTTGTTCACTAGCTAATCATGGCATGGGGTTGTTCACTATCTAATCATGGGGTTGTTCACTATCTATTCATGGGGTTGTTCACTATCTAATCATGGGATTGTTCACTATCTAATCATGGGATTGTTCACTATCTAATCATGGCATGGGGTTGTTCACTATCTAATCATGGGGTTGTTCACTAGCTAATCATGGGGTTATTCACTATCTAATCATGGGGTTGTTCACTATCTAATCATGGGGTTGTTCACTATCTAATCATGGGGTTGTTCACTATCTAATCATGGGATTGTTCACTATCTAATCATGGGATTGTTCACTAGCTAATCATGGGATTGTTCACTATCTAATCATGGGGTTGTTCACTATCTAATCATGGGATTGTTCACTATCTAATCATGGGATTGTTCACTATCTAATCATGGGGTTGTTCACTAGCTAATCATGGGGTTGTTCACTAGTTAATCATGGGGTTGTTCACTATCTAATCATGGGGTTGTTCACTATCTAATCATGGCATGGGGTTGTTCACTATCTAATCATGGGGTTGTTCACTATCTAATCATGGGATTGTTCACTATCTAATCATGGGGTTGTTCACTAGCTAATCATGGGGTTGTTCACTAGTTAATCATGGGGTTGTTCACTATCTAATCATGGGGTTGTTCACTATCTAATCATGGGATTGTTCACTATCTAATCATGGGGTTGTTCACTAGTTAATCATGGGATTGTTCACTAGTTAATCATGGGGTTGTTCACTATCTAATCATGGGGTTGTTCACTATCTAATCATGGGATTGTTCACTAGTTAATCATGGGATTGTTCACTAGCTAATCATGGGATTGTTCACTAGCTAATCATGGGATTGTTCAATGACAGATAAGTATTTGTTTAAAATCACTTGATGTCTTCATTTCAGAGAAACAAATAATCATGTTTTTTTTCCGCAAAATGCTATATATTTGCCTCACTCTCAAATGTTACCGACCGGAATAATGAGGCTATAAGGAATACCAGTACTGAGTAAATGTGCAGGGTACCAGGTAATTGAGGTAATAATGAGGTTACCAGGTAGTTGAGGTAATAATGAGACTATAAGGAGTACCAGTACTGAGTCAATGTGCAGGGTACCAGGTAGTTGAGGTAATAATGAGGCTATAAGGAGTACCAGTACTGAGTCAATGTGCAGGGTACCAGGTAGTTGAGGTAATAATGAGACTATAAGGAGTACCAGTACTGAGTCAATGTGCAGGGTACCATGTAGTTGAGGTAATAATGAGACTATAAGGAGTACCAGTACTGAGTCAATGTGCAGGGTACCAGGCAGTTGAGGTAATAATGAGACTATAATTGAGGTAATATCCACATGTAGGTAGGGGTAAAAGTGACTACGCAATCTGGATAGAGTTTACATCTCCACATCCAGGGAGTGCACACACACACACACACACACACACACACACACACACACACACACACACACACACACACACACACACACACACACACACACACACACACACACACACACACACACACACAGGGAATGTTGTGTTTGTTTAATATTGTTTTAGGACTATGGAAATGGACAAAAGGATGAGCCTATGGATTATGAAAACAACAACAATAAATGGGAAAATGGGAGGAGAAATGACAAGAGACAGTGTTGTTTAACTCACTGACCAGGACCCATGAGTTCTTCTTACCTTTGTTCAGTAGAAAGGTATCCCTCTCTAAACTCTATAGCATGTTCCATAGACCAGTCACTCTTCATGGACACACAGCTGGGAACAGGGGAGGCTGGTCTCTCCTGCTTGATTGGTCTTCAACACAACAGAGACAAGCATTACATCTCATCTACTCTGAGCTCAGATTCCAAAACGCTATATGTCACTTTTCAGAAATGTTCGTAAATGAGCTTTTATTGTTTATAGAAATGATGAATGAGATGTTTTTTTCACTATCTAATCATGACATGTGGTCGTTCAATGACAGACATGTATTTGTTTAATGTCTTTCACTTGATGTTTCATTTCAGAGAGAAAAATAATCATGTTTATTTTGCTAAAAGCTATATATCTGCCTCACTCTCAGAGAAATCAGTAGTACTGCTAGGTTTTACACAGTAATAATATATATCTGCCTCACTCTCAGAGAAATCAGTAGTACTGCTAGGTTTTAAACAGTAATATTATATATCTTTCTCATTCTCAGTGAAATCAGTAGTTCTGCTAGGTTTTATACAGTAATAATAAATATCTTCCTCACTCTCAGAGAAATCAGTAGTACTGCTAGGTTTTACAGAGTTTCATAAAGAACTGTACAAATGATACATTTGACATCAATATACAACATTTTTTTAAAACATTATTAAATACAGTAAGATAAGATCTGTATTTAAACATTTAGTTTTGAAATCAGAATATGTTTTTATCCAGGGCCTGGGGTAGGGGTACCAGGAAAATAATGAGAATATAAGGAGTACCAGTACTGAGTCAATGTGCAGGGTACCAGGTAGTTGAGGTAATAATGAGACTATAAGGAGTACCAGTACTGAGTCAATGTGCAGGGTACCAGGAAAATAATGACTATAAGGAGTACCAGTACTGAGTCAATGTGCAGGGTACCAGGAAAATAATGAGAATATAAGGAGTACCAGTACTGAGTCAATGTGCAGGGTACCAGGTAGTTGAGGTAATAATGAGACTATAAGGAGTACCAGTACTGAGTCAATGTGCAGGGTACCAGGTAGTTGAGGTAATAATGAGACTATAAGGAGTACCAGTACTGAGTCAATGTGCAGGGTACCAGGAAAATAATGACTATAAGGAGAACCAGTACTGAGTCAATGTGCAGGGTACCAGGAAAATAATGACTATAAGGAGAACCAGTACTGAGTCAATGTGCAGGGTACCAGGAAAATAATGAGAATATAAGGAGTACCAGTACTGAGTCAATGTGCAGGGTACCAGGTAGTTGAGGTAATAATGAGACTATAAGGAGTACCAGTACTGAGTCAATGTGCAGGGTACCAGGTAGTTGAGGTAATAATGAGACTATAAGGAGTACCAGGTACACATACACACACACACACACACACACACACACAAACACACACACACACACACACACACACACACACACACACACACACACACACACACACACACACACACACACACACACACACACACACACACACACACACACACACACACACACACACACACACACACACAGGGAGGGAATGTTGTGTTTGCTTAATATTGTTTTAGGACTATGGAAATGGACAATATGATGAGCCTATGGATTATGAAAACAACAACAATAAATGGGAAAATGAGAGGAGAAATGACTAGAGACAGTGTTGTTTAACTCACTGACCAGGACCCATGAGTTCTTCTTACCTTTGTTCAGTAGATACGTCTCCCTTTCTAAACACTATAGGAGGTTCCATAGACCAGTCACTCTTCATGGACACACAGCTGGGAACAGGGGAGGCTGGTCTCTCCTGCTTGATTGGGCTTCAACACAACAGAGACAAACATTACATCTCTCATCTACTCTGAGCTCAGATGAGGAAACATAAGAAGAGTTTCACAAATATAACTGACTTCCAGACGTTAGTTAATGGCGCGTGGGTACCTGCTTCTATAAACCAATGAGGAGATGCAGCGCGAACTGCGTCACAAATATAACTGACTTCCAGACGTTAGTTAATGGCGCGAGAGCAGTGTGTCATTTTTAATGACGAGATGAATTTATCGACGCGAGCGTTGTAGTCAGTCTGTCAGCCCCGCTAAAAGGCTGGTGTCGTTACTCTGCCTTCTCCGGGGCATGTTGAGGTAAATTTACTAACCGGGAGGGTTGAATTATGTAATTTATTGGAGGGCTGGAAGACGCACTCTCGAGGTTGTTTACTCACAATATCAGATATTAAATATATTTTTTATAATGAATGTATACTGAGGTTGAGGTTCTGACTAGTGATTATTTACCCGGGGTTTAATACCTGCTATTGAGGCGCCCTGAAAATAATATTCAAAAGTTCGGTCCTTGAACACAGAGGGTTTAAACACTAAAGTTACCGTCCATCTAGTGAAGAAAGGAGAACCGGACAGAGGTAGCCAGCATCCGTCAACGAGGGAAGCGTCACCGGGATTTAACAGGTGGAAGAAACAACCGGGTAGCTCCATCAGTCCACAAGAAATGCCGACAGCCGGTGATGATGTAGTGGTAGCTATGGTAACTAGGATGCTGCTGGTAGAGTAACTATGGTAACTAGGATGCTGCTGGTAGAGTAGCTAGCTAGCTTACCGAGCTGTACCGAATAGCTTGGTTAGTTAGCAGGTCATTCGTCTTTCCCTCGTCTCGATGATGATGACGAATCCGGTGAACCACAAAATGAAACAAGGATAGAGAGTGAAAAGGATCTGACTACACTCACACTGTCCCTGACCGTAAAGAAAAAAGCTAATTGAACAATAAACTTTGGTGTCTCAACACTGTAACAAACTCCGTAGTTATTCCCCAAGATCACCTCAGTCCACTCTGCACGCAACCGGACAATATCTTTGGCGCCACAACGAACGTGGACGCGGACAGTTCTGTACGGGGACGCGGACAGTTCGGTACGGGGACGCGGACAGTTCTGTACGGGGACGCGGACAGTTCGGTACGGGGACGCGGACAGTTCTGTACGGGGACGCGGACAGTTCTGTACGGGGACGCGGACAGTTCTGTACGGGGACGCGGACAGTTCGGTACGGGGACGTGGACAGTTCCAGAACGCGGACATGATCAGTGCAACACAATCAACTAAACCAGGTCTTTACAGTTGGTTACATTAGTAATATTCATTTTGGATTATTATATAAAACAAACATTCTATGTTTTTTTTATAACAATATGTTGAGATCTGGGTCCATACCCACAAAGCGTCTCAGAGTCGAACATTGGTCGTATAAGTGCTGAGAATAAAGACAGTTTACACTTATGGGTATAAATTAAAGCTATGCATGAAGTCTCTAGTCCCACCTAGTCGGCAGATATTTAGGACACATCGTGAGCTGTCCTAAGTAGTTAAGAGTTAACAGCAGGTGTCTTGATAATACTATAGAATAATGCAGTGAGTCAATGGTTCCTGCGTCACATGTAATTGCTTTGTAGTAGTTAAAAATTATGTTTTATATTTCTATATGATCAATCTATAAATAATATAGACCTACATGCAACAGTATGTCTTGTGTTTTTCGCAAAGATTTATGTATAATAATTATGTATAACAAGTGATACCACGTTTGTCTGTGGCGGTAGGTAGCCTCATGGTTAGAGTGTTGGGCCAGTAACCGAAAGGTTGCTAGATTGAATCCCTGAGCTGACAAGGTAAAAATCTGCCCCTGAACAAGGCAGTTATTAACCCACTGTTCCTAGGCAGCCATTGGAAATAACATCTTCTAACCATGTGTATGTAACCAATAACATCTGCTAACCCTGTGTATGTAACCAATAACATCTGCTAACCCTGTGCATGTGATCAATAACATCTGCTAACCATGTGTATGTGACCAATAACATCTGCTAACCATGTGTATGTGACCAATAACATCTGCTAACCATGTGTATGTGACCAATAACATCTGCTAACCATGTGTATGTGACCAATAACATCTGCTAACCATGTGTATGTGACCAATAACATCTGCTAACCATGTGTATGTGACCAATAACATCTGCTAACCATGTGTATGTGACCAATAACATCTGCTAATCATGTGTATGTGACCAATAACATCTGCTAACCATGTGTATGGGACCAATAACATCTGCTAACCATGTGTATGGGACCAATAACATCTGCTAACCCTGTGTATGTGACCAATAACATCTGCTAACCAAATCAAATCAAATCAAATCAAATTTATTTATATAGCCCTTCGTACATCAGCTGATATCTCAAAGTGCTGTACAGAAACCCAGCCTAAAACCCCAAACAGCAAACAATGCAGGTGTAAAAGCACGGTGGCTAGGAAAAACTCCCTAGAAAGGCCAAAACCTAGGAAGAAACCTAGAGAGGAACCGGGCTATGTGGGGTGGCCAGTCCTCTTCTGGCTGTGCCGGGTAGAGATCATAACAGAACATGACCAAGATGTTCAAATGTTCATAAATGACCAGCATGGTCAAATAATAATAAGGCAGAACAGTTGAAACTGGAGCAGCAGCACAGTCAGGTGGACTGGGGACAGCAAGGAGCCATCATGTCAGGTAGTCCTGGGGCACGGTCCTAGGGCTCAGGTCCTCCGAGAGAGAGAAAGAAAGGGAGAATTAGAGAGAGCATATGTGGGGTGGCCAGTCCTCTTCTGGCTGTGCCGGGTGGAGATTATAACAGAACGTGGCCAAGATGTTCAAATGTTCATAAATGACCAGCATGGTTGAATAATAGTAAGGCAGAACAGTTGAAACTGGAGCAGGAGCATGGCCAGGTGGACTGGGAACAGCAAGGAGTCCTCATGTCAGGTAGTCCTGGGACATGGTCCTAGGGCCCAGGCCAGTTGAAACTGGAGCAGCAGCATGGCCAGGTGGACTGGGGACAGCAAGGAGTCATCATGTCAGGTAGTCCTGGGGCATGGTCCTAGGGCTCAGGTCCTCCGAGAGAGAGAAAGAAAGAGAGAAGGAGAGAATTAGAGAACGCACACTTAGATTTACACAGGACACCGAATAGGACAGGAGAAGTACTCCAGATAAACAAACTGACCCTAGCCCCCGACACATAAACTACTGCAGCATAAATACTGGAGGCTGAGACAGGAGGGGTCAGGAGACACTGTGGCCCCATCCGAGGACACCCCCGGACAGGGCCAAACAGGAAGGATATAACCCCACCCACTTTGCCAAAGCACAGCCCCCACACCACTAGAGGGAAATCTTCAACCACCAACTTACCATCCTGAGACAAGGCCGAGTATAGCCCACAAAGATCTCCGACACGGTACAACCCAAGAGGGGGGGGGAGGGAGGAAACCCAGACAGGCCGACCACAACAGTGAATCAACCCACCCAGGTGACGCACCCCCCCAGGGACGGCACGAGAGAGCCCCAGCAAGCCAGTGACTCAGCCCCGTAACAGGGTTAGAGGCAGAGAATCCCAGTGGAAAAAGGGGAACCGGCCAGGCAGAGACAGCAAGGGCGGTTCGTTGCTCCAGAGCCTTTCCGTTCACCTTCCCACTCCTGGGCCAGACTACACTCAATCATATGACCCACTGAAGAGATGAGTCTTCAGTAAAGACTTAAAGGTTGAGACCGAGTTTGCGTCTCTGACATGGGTAGGCAGACCGTTCCATAAAAATGGAGCTCTATAGGAGAAAGCCCTGCCTCCAGCTGTTTGCTTAGAAATTCTAGGGACAATTAGGAGGCCTGCGTCTTGTGACCGTAGCGTACGTGTAGGTATGTACGGCAGGACCAAATCAGAGAGGTAGGTAGGAGCAAGCCCATGTAATGCTTTGTAGGTTAGCAGTAAAACCTTGAAATCAGCCCTTGCTTTGACAGGAAGCCAGTGTAGAGAGGCTAGCACTGGAGTAATATGATCAAATTTTTTGGTTCTAGTCAGGATTCTAGCAGCCGTATTTAGCACTAACTGAAGTTTATTTAGTGCTTTATCCGGGTAGCCGGAAAATAGAGCATTGCAGTAGTCTAACCTAGAAGTGACAAAAGCATGGATTAATTTTTCTGCAACATTTTTGGACAGAAAGTTTCAGATTTTTGCAATGTTACGTAGATGGAAAAAAGCTGTCCTCGAAATGGTCTTGATATGTTCTTCAAAAGAGAGATCAGGGTCCAGAGTAACGCCGAGGTCCTTCACAGTTTTATTTGAGACGACTGTACAACCATTAAGATTAATTGTCAGATTCAACAGAAGATCTCTTTGTTTCTTGGGACCTAGAACAAGCATCTCTGTTTTGTCCGAGTTTAATAGTAGAAAGTTTGCAGCCATCCACTTCCTTATGTCTGAAACACATGCTTCTAGCGAGGGCAATTTTGGTGCTTCACCATGTTTCATTGAAATGTACAGCTGTGTGTCATCCGCATAGCAGTGAAAGTTTACATTATGTTTTCGAATAACATCCCCAAGAGGTAAAATATATAGTGAAAACAATAGTGGTCCTAAAACAGAACCTTGAGGAACACCGAAATGTACAGTTGATTTGTCAGAGGACAAACCATTCACAGAGACAAACTGATATCTTTCCGACAGATAAGACCTAAACCAGGCCAGAACATGTCCGTGTAGACCAATTTGGGTTTCCAATCTCTCCAAAAGAATGTGGTGATCGATGGTATCAAAAGCAGCACTAAGGTCTAGGAGCACGAGGACAGATGCAGAGCCTCGGTCCGATGCCATCAAAATGTCATTTACCACCTTCACAAGTGCCGTCTCAGTGCTATGATGGGGTCTAAAACCAGACTGAAGCATTTCGTATACATTGTTTGTCTTCAGGAAGGCAGTGAGTTGCTGCGCAACAGCCTTCTCTAAAATCTTTGAGAGGAATGGAAGATTCGATATAGGCCGATAGTTTTTTATATTTTCTGGGTCAAGGTTTGGCTTTTTCAAGAGAGGCTTTATTACTGCCACTTTTAGTGAGTTTGGTACACATCCAGTGGATAGAGAGCCGTTTATTATGTTCAACATAGGAGGGCCAAGCACAGGAAGCAGCTCTTTCAGTAGTTTAGTTGGAATAGGGTCCAGTATACAGCTTGAAGGTTTAGAGGCCATGATTATTTTCATCATTGTGTCAAGAGATATAGTACTAAAACACTTGAGCGTCTCTCTTGATCCTAGGTCCTGGCAGAGTTGTGCAGACTCAGGACAACTGAGGTTTGGAGGAATACGCAGGTTTAAAGAGGAGTCCGTAATTTGCTTTCTAATAATCATAATCTTTTCCTCAAAGAAGTTCATGAATTTATCACTGCTAAAGTGCAAGTCATCCTCTCTTGGGGAATGCTGCTTTTTAGTTAGCCTGTAAACAGTAGGGGCCTGTAAACAGTAGCTATAAAAAGTGATTGAGTAGGCTGCATAGATTTCATGACTAGAAGCTCAAAAGACGAAAACGTCATTTTTTTTTTTGTAAATTGAAATTTGCTATCGTAAATGTTAGCAACACCTCCGCCTTTGCGGGATGCACGGGGGATATGGTCACTAGTGTAGCCAGGAGGTGAGGCCTCATTTAACACAGTAAATTCATCAGGCTTAAGCCATGTTTCAGTCAGGCCAATCACATCAAGATTATGATCAGTGATTAGTTCATTGACTATAATTGCCTTTGAAGTAAGGGATCTAACATTAAGTAGCCCTATTTTGAGATGTGAGGTATCATCATCTCTTTCAGTAATGACAGGAATGGAGGTGGTCTTTATCCTAGTGAGATTGCTAAGGCGAACACCGCCATGTTTAGTTTTGCCCAACCCAGGTCGAGGCACAGACACGGTCTCAATGGTGATAGCTGAGCTGACTACACTAACTATGCTAGTGGCAGACTCCACTATGCTGGCAGGCTGGCTAATAGCCTGCTGCCTGGCCTGCACCCTATTTCATTGTGGAGCTAGAGGAGTTAGAGCCCTGTCTATGTTGGCAGATAAGATGAGAGCACCCCTCCAGCTAGGATGGAGTCCGTCACTCCTCAGCAGGTCAGGCTTGGTCCTGTTTGTGGGCGAGTCCCAGAAAGAGGGCCAATTATCTACAAATTCTATCTTTTGGGAGGGGCAGAAAACAGTTTTCAACCAGCGATTGAGTTGTGAGACTCTGCTGTAGAGCTCATCACTCCCCCTAACTGGGAGGGGGCCAGAGACAATTACTCGATGCCGACACATCTTTCTAGCTGATATGCACGCAGAAGCTATGTTGCGCTTGGTGATCTCTGACTGTTTCATCCTAACATCGTTGGTGCCATGTGTATGTGACCAATAACCTCTGCTAACCCTGTGTATGTAACCAATAACATCTGCTATCCATGTGTATGTGACCAATAACATCTGCTAACCCTGTGTATGTAACCAATAACATCTGCTAACCATGTGTATGGGACCAATAACATCTGCTAACCCTGTGTATGTAACCAATAACATCTGCTAACCATGTGTATGTAACCAATAACATCTGCTAACCATGTGTATGTGACCAATAACATCTGCTAACCCTGTGTATGTAACCAATAACATCTGCTAACCATGTGTATGTGACCAATAACATCTGCTAACCATGTGTATGTAACCAATAACATCTGCCATCCATGTGTATGTAACCAATAACATCTGCTAACCCTGTGTATGTAACCAATAACATCTGCTAACCATGTGTATGTAACCAATAACATCTGCTAACCATGTGTATGTGACCAATAACATCTGCTAACCATGTGTATGTGACCAATAACATCTACTAACCCGGTGTATGTAACCAATAACATCTGCTAACCATGTGACCAATACCATCTGCTAACCATGTGTATGTAACCAATAACATCTGCTAACCATGTGTATGTAACCAATTTTATTTATATCTGGGACTAAGTTTGTTTATGTGTTGGTCTTATGTTCTGTGTTTGTGACCAGTGAGCTAAGATAAGGTGTGGCTTTACCTAGCATAGATTTAGGATTGGTAGGATGGTCCGTTTTACAAGGGTATGTTTGGCAGCATGAGTGAAGGATGCTTTGTTGCGAAATAGGAAGCTGATTCTAGATTTAATTTTGGATTGGAGATGCTTAATGTGAGTCTGGAAGGAGAGTTTACAGTCTAACCAGACACCAAGGTATTTGTAGTTGTCCACGTATTCTAAGTCAGAACCGTCCAGAGTAGTCATGCCAGTCGGGTGGGTGGGTGCGGGCAACAATCAGTTGAAGAGCATTCAGTTTTACTTGCATTTTAGAGTAGTTGGAGGCCACGGAAGGAGTGCTGTATGGCATTGAAGCTCGTTTGGAGGTTAGTTAACACAGAGTCCAAGGAAGGGCCAGAAGTATACAGAATGGTGTCGTCTGCGTAGAGGTGGATCAGAGAATCACCAGCAGCAAGAGCGACATCATTGATATATACTGAGAAAAGAGTCGGCCCCGAGAATTGAACCCTGTGGCACACCCATAGAGACTGCCAGAGGTCCGGCCAACAGGCCCTCCGATTTGACACACTGAACTCTATCAGAGAAGTAGTTGGTGAACCAGGCGAGGCCATCATTTGAGAAACCAATATTATATTGAATGGGAATGGTGTGGTCGTACCACAACAACAGATTGCTGTGGGCGTATAATGATCATTACAAATATTCTCATAAATAGACCGCTGATTGGTCAGCTCTGCCAAAGAGCCAACATGACATTATGTTCTATGAGGAAATAGCAGCATTTTTTAAACTGTCAGATTGAGATTCAAGTTTGGGGTTTTTGAATTTTTTTCTCTCCAATTTATGCTATGACCACAAATATGAGTAAAGGTCTTGTCAACAACATTATTTGGGTATGAGTTAACAGAATACAAACTTTTAAAAGTTAGATTTTTAAAACCTTGTCTGTTTTGTGCCCTGGGATTTGTAGAACCTGTGTTTAACATTTTGAACACAAACACGATATTTGAATCAATACCAGGAGTATTTATTCTGTAACTAGATACCTGGTATATACCAGGAGTATTTACTCTGTGGTTAGATACCTGGTATATACCAGGAGTATTTACTCTGTGCTAGATACCTGATATATACCAGGAGTATTTACTCTGTGATAGATACCTGGTATATACCAGGAGTATTTACTCTGTGTTTAGATACCTGGTATATACTATAGATACCTGGTATATACCAGTAGTATTTACTCTGTGACTAGATACCTGGTATATACTATAGATACCTGGTATATACCAGGAGTATATACTCTGTGTTTAGATACCTGGTATATACCAGGAGTATTTACTCTGTGATTAGATACCTGGTATATACCAGGAGTATTTACTCTGTGATTAGATACCTGGTATATACCAGGAGTATTTACTCTGTGGTTAGATACCTGGTATATACCAGGGGTATTACTCTGTGCCTCGATACCAGGTATATACCAGGAGTATTTACTCTGTAGTTAGATACCTGGTATATACCAGGAGCATTTACTCTGTGCCTCGATACCTGGTATATACCAGGAGTATTTACTCTGTGGTAAGATACCTGGTATATACCAGGAGTATTTACTCTGTGTTAAGATACCTGGTATATACCAGGAGTATTTACTCTGTAGTTAGATACCTGGTATATACCAGGAGTATTTACTCTGTGATAGATACCTGATATATACCAGGAGTATTTACTCTGTGATAGATACCTGATATATACCAGGAGTATTTACTCTGTGATAGATACCTGGTATATACCAGGAGTATTTACTCTGTGTTTAGATACCTGGTATATACTATAGATACCTGGTATATACCAGTAGTATTTACCCTGTGACTAGATACCTGGTATATACCAGGAGTATTTACTCTGTGACTAGATACCTGGTATATACTATAGATACCTGGTATATACCAGGAGTATATACTCTGTGTTTAGATACCTGGTATATACCAGGAGTATTTACTCTGTGATTAGATACCTGGTATATACCAGGAGTATTTACTCTGTGGTTAGATACCTGGTATATACCAGGGGTATTTACTCTGTGCCTCGATACCAGGTATATACCAGGAGTATTTACTCTGTAGTTAGATACCTGGTATATACCAGGAGCATTTACTCTGTAGTTAGATACCTGGTATATACCAGGAGCATTTACTCTGTGCCTCGATACCTGGTATATACCAGGAGTATTTACTCTGTGGTAAGATACCTGGTATATACCAGGAGTATTTACTCTGTGGTAAGATACCTGGTATATACCAGGAGTATTTACTCTGTGATTAGATACCTGGTATATACCAGGAGTATTTACTCTGTGATTAGATACCTGGTATATACCAGGAGTATTTACTCTGTGTTTAGATACCCGGTTTATACCAGGAGTATTTACTCTGTGATGAAGAAATGTCTCCCTTGTTGCATGTAATTGGCATTTGCATGTAATTGCATTTGGTTTTACTAGCGTTTGAGAGCAGTTGGAGGCCACGGAAGGAGTGTTGTATGGCATTGAAGCTCGTTTGGAGGTTAGATAGCACAGTTTCCAAGGAAGGGCTAGAAGTATACAGAATGGTGTCGTCTGCGTAGAGGTGGATCAGGGAATCGCCCGCAGCTAGAGCAGCATCATTGATATATACAGAGAAAAGAGTTGGCCCGAGAATTGAACCCTGTGGTACACCCATAGAGACTGCCAGAGGACCGGACAACATGCCCTCCGATTTGACACATTGAACTCTGCAAAGTAGTTGGTGAACCAGGCAAGGCAGTCATTAGAAAAACCGAGGCTACTGAGTCTGCCGATAAGAATATGGTGATTGATAGAGTCGAAAGCCTTGGCCAAGACGGCTGCACAGTACTGTCTTTAATCGATGGCGGTTATGATATCGTTTAGTACCTTGAGCGTGGTTGAGGTGCACCCGTGACCAGCTCGGAAACCGGATTGCACACGGAGAAGGTATGGTGGGATTCGAGATGGTCAGTGACCTGTTTGTTAACTTGGCTTTCGAAGACCTTAGATAGGCAGGGCAGGATGGATATAGGTCTGTAACAGTTTGGGTCCAGGGTGTCTCCCCCTTTGAAGAGGGGGATGACCACGGCAGCTTTCCAATCCTTCGGGATCTCAGACGATACGAAAGAGAGGTTGAAAAGGCTGGTAATAGGGGTTGCGACAATGGCGGTGGATAGTTTCAGAAATAGAGGGTCCAGATTGTCAAGCCCTGCTGATTTGTACGGGTACAGGTTTGGCAGCTCTTTCAGAACATCTGCTATCTGGATTTGGGTAAAGGAGAAGCTGGGGAGGCTTGGGCGAGTAGCTGCGAGGGTGGCGGAGCTGTTGGCCGGGGTTGGAGTAGCCAGGAGGAAGGCATGGCCAGCCGTTGAGAAATGCTTATTGAAGTTTTCGATTATCATGGATTTATCGGTGGTGACCGTGTTACCTAGCCTCAGTGCAGTGGGCAGCTAGGAGTAGGTGCTCTTGTTCTCCATGGACTTCATAGTGTCCCAGAACTTTTTGGAGTTAGAGCGACAGGATGCAAATTTCTGCTTGAAAAAGCTGGCCTTTGCTTTCCTGACTGACTGCGTGTATTGGCTCCTGACTTCCCTGAACAGTTGCATATCGCGGGGACTATTCGATGCTATTGTAGTCCGCCACAGGATGTTTTTGTGCTGGTCGAGGGCAGTCAGGTCTGGAGTGAACCAAGGGCTATATCTGTTCTTAGTCCTGCATTTTTTGAACGGAGCATGCTTATCTAAGATGGTGAGGAAGTTACTTTTAAAGAATGACCCGGCATCCTCAACTGACAGGATGAGGTCAATATCCTTCCAGGATACCCGGGCCAGGTCGATAAGAAAGGCCTGCTCGCAGAAGTGTTATAGGGAGCGTTTGACAGTGATGAGGGGTGGTTGTTTGACCGCGGACCCGTAGCAGATACAGGCAATGGGGAAGTGATCGCTGAGATCCTGATTGAAGACAGCGGAGGTGTATTTGGAGGGCCAGTTGGTCAGGATAATGTCTATGAGGGTGCCCATGTTTACAGATTTAGGGTTGTAGCTCGTGGGTTCCTTGATGATTTGTCTGAGATTGAGGGCATCTAGCTTAGATTGTAGGACTGCCGGTGTGTTAAGCATATCCCAGTTTAGGTTACCTAACAGAAACTAGATGGGGGGCGATCAATTCACAAATGGTGTCCAGGGCACAGCTGGGAGCTGAGGGGGGTCGGTAGCAGGCGGCAACAGTGAGAGACTTATTTCTGGAGAGATTAATTTTTAAAATTAGAAGTTCGAACTGTTTGGATATGGACCTGGAAAGTATGACATTACTTTGCAGGCTATCTCTGCAGTAGAATGCAACTCCTCCCCCTTTGGCAGTTCTATCTTGACGGAAAATGCTATAGTTGGGTATGGAAATCTCTGAATTTTGTTTGTCCTTCCTAAGCCAGAATTCAGACATGGAGTGTGCTAAAGCAGTGAGTGAAACAAACTTAGGGAGGAGGCTTCTGATGTTGACATGCATCACAGAAGTCAACAAATGAGGGGGCCTGAGGACATGCAGGGCCTGGGTTTACCTCCACATTACCCGAGGAACAGAGGAGGAGTAGGATGAGGGTCCGGCTAAAGGCTATCAAAACTGGTCGCCCAGAGCGTTGGGGACAAAGAATAAAAGCAGCAGATTTCTGGGTGTGGTAGAATATATTCAGGGCATAATGTGCAGACAGGGGTATGGTGGGGTGCGGGTACAGCGGAGGTAAGCCCAGGCACTGGGTGATGATAAGAGGGGTTGTATCTCTGGACATGCTGGTTATAATGTGTGAGGTCACCACATGTGTGGGAGGTAATAATAATAATAATAATAATAATAATATATGCCATTTAGCAGACGCTTTTATCCAAAGCGACTTACAGTCATGTGTGCATACATTCTACGTATGGGTGGTCCCGGGGATCGAACCCACTACCCTGGCGTTACAAGCGCCATGCTCTACCAACTGAGCTACAGTAGGACCAGGAAAGTATGACAGGGTAGTGGGTGGGACAAAGGAGTTATCAGGGGTATGAAGAGTGGAACTAGGGGCTCCATTGTAAACTAAAACAATGATAACTAACCCGAACAACAGTATACAAGGCATATTGACATTTGAGAAAGACATACAGCGAGGCATAAAGTAATCGCAGGTGTTGATTGGGAGAGCTAGCTTAAACAACAGGTGAGATAACAACAGCTAATAAGCTAACACAACAACAGCAGGTAAAATGGCGATGACAAGGCAGAGAGGGTCGGATTAACTACACACAGAGCCTGAGTTCGAGGCTGGGGCCGACAGATAAAAAATTTATAAACAGAATGGAGTACCGTGATTAATGGACAGTCCAGCAGGCATCAGCTATGTGGCCAAGTGATCATAGTGTCCAGCAGGCATCAGCTATGTAGCCAAGTGATCATAGTGTCCGGCAGGCATCAGCTATGTAGCCAAGTGATCATAGTGTCCAGCAGGCATCAGCTATGTAGCCAAGTGATCATAGTGTCCAGCAGGTATCAGCTATGTGGCCAAGTGATCATAGTGTCCAGCAGGCATCAGCTATGTAGCCAAGTGATCATAGTGTCCAGCAGGCATCAGCTATGTGGCCAAGTGATCATAGTGTCCAGCAGGCATCAGCTATGTAGCCAAGTGATCATAGTGTCCAGCAGGCATCAGCTATGTGGCCAAGTGATCATAGTGTCCAGCAGGCATCAGCTATGTAGCCAAGTGATCATAGTGTCAGCAGTAGATGGAAAAGGAAGCCGCCACTACGCTAGCGACACAGCGTTTAAAGTTAGTAGCCAGGGGGTGGTAGGGGGGTCTACTCAGACGGAGGCCGGTTGAAGGCACAGCGGATAGAATATTTGACGGCAGACCAGTCGTGGTGGTGCGGCGGGGCGCCGTGTCGACAGAGAATCCATGCCAGATGGCGAAAGAGGTATTGTAGAATTTTGTTTGCTAGCCAGGATTTAGCCTGGCTCACGGCTAACTGGTGCTAGCTTCGTGGCAGTGGCGTTAGCCACTATAGCCCATCGGTAGCAGCGGTGATCCGGTGCCAAGGTCCAGAGTTTACAGCAAGGACCGGTGGAGTATTGGGCTCTAGCCGTGTATGAGTGGGGTGAACAGCTGAGTAGGCCGGGAGGTGGGCCTCAGGGATAGCTTCGATACTGGGTTCGAAGGTGGGCACAAGCTAGCTGTGAAGATCAGAAGAAGTGGTCCTGGGATTACAAATCCGGTGTTGTAGTGGAGAGACAGTCCGATACTGGTAGACTGGCGAGTATTATCCAGGCTAAAAACAGGGCTGGTATCTGTGCAGAAGGTAAATGCCGCTAGCAGTGGCTACCAATGACTAAATAGCTTGTAGCTAATTAGCTGGTTAGCTTCTGGTGCTTCTTGAATGTGTTCTAAAATTAAAGATAATAGTGATTCCGTATCACATTGGGTGAGGCAGGTTTACTCCTGAGGTACTGACCAATTGCACCCTCTATAACCACTGTGAGTATTGCTTGACCCTGCTAGTAGTGTATGAACATTTGAACATCTTGAAGAATGATTTGAACTTAATGGCCATGTTCTCTTATAATCTCTCCCCAGCCCAGACAAAAGAGGACTGGTCACCCCTCTGAGCCTGGTTCCTCTCTCCCCAGTACAGACAGAAGAGGACTGGTCACCCCTCTGAGCCTGGTTCCTCTCTCCCCAGTACAGACAGATGAGGACTGGTCATCCCTCAGAGCCTGGTTCCTCTCTACCCAGCACAGACAGAAGAGGACTGGTCACCCCTCAGAGCCTGGTTCCTCTCTAGGTTTCTTCCTAGGTTCGTAACTTTCTAGGGAGTTTTTCTAGCCACCGTGCTTCAACATTCTAACATGATCTCTTCAGCATGAGACGACCGTTACACCCAACGACGTGTTTCTGACAATGAGCTTCAAATCAGATCAAATTGTATTTCTCACATGTGCCGAATACAACAGGTGTACACTTTACAGTGAAATGCTGACTGATAAGCTCTTTCCCAACAATGCAGTTAAAATTACGAAGAATGTGCTAAAAAACAAGAATGAGACTATAAGGAGAACCAGTACTGAGTCAATGTGCAGGGTACCAGGTAGTTAAGGTAATAATGAGACTATAAGGAGTACCAGTACTGAGTCAATGTGCAGGGTACCAGGTAGTTGAGGTAATAATGAGACTATAAGGAGTACCAGTACTGAGTCAATGTGCAGGGTACCAGGTAGTTGAGGTAATAATAAGACTATAATGAGTACCAGTACTGAGTCAATGTGCAGGGTACCATGTAGTTGAGGTAATAATGAGACTATAAGGAGTACCAGTACTGAGTCAATGTGCAGGGTACCAGGTAGTTGAGGTAATAATGAGACTATAAGGAGAACCAGTACTGAGTCAATGTGCAGGGTACCAGGGAGTTGAGGTAATAAGGAGACTATAATTGAGGTAATATCCACATGTAGGTAGGGGTAAAAGTGACTACGCAATCTGGATAGAGTTTACATCTCCACATCCAGGGAGTGCACACACACACACACACCCACACACAGGGAGGGAATGTTGTGTTTGTTTAATATTGTTTTAGGACTATGGAAATGGACAATATGATGAGCCTATGGATTATGAAAACAACAACAATAAATGGGAAAATGGGAGGAGAAATTACTAGAGACAGTGTTGTTTAACTCACTGACGAGGACCCATGAGTTCTTCTTACCTTTGTTCAGTAGAAAGGTATCCCTCTCTAAACACTATAGGAAGTTCCATAGACCGGTCACTCTTCATGGACACACAGCTGGGAACAGGGGAGGCTGGTCTCTCCTGCTTGATTGGTCTTCAACACAACAGAGACAAACATTACATCTCTCATCTACTCTGAGCTCAGATGGGGAAACATAAGAAGAGTTTCATTCCATAACGCTATATATCACTTTTCAGAAATGTTGGTAAATTAGCTCTTAGATTTGATAGTTTAAAGAAATGATGAAAGAGTTTAGTGTTTTTCCACAAGCTAATCAGGCGATTGGTCAATGGCAGACATCTATTAGTTAAAAATCTATCAATTGATGTTTAATTTCAGAGAGACATATAATCATATTTTTTTGCTAAATATATATATATATATTATTATTATTATTTATATATATATTATTTTTTTCAACCTTTATTTAACCAGGTAGGCTAGTTGGGAACAAGTTCTCATTTACAACTGCGACCTGGCCAAGATAAAGCTAAGCAGTGTGACACATACAACAACACAGAGTTACACATGGAATCAACAAGCGTACAGTAGAAAAAATAAAGTCTATATACAGTGCAAATGGCGTGAGGAGGTAAGGCAATAAATAGGCCATAGTAGCAAAGTAATTACAATTTAGCAGATAAACACTGGAGTGATAGATGATGATGAGCACATGATGATGTGCAAGAAGAAATACTGCAAAAGAGCAGAAAAGTAAATAAAAACAATATGGGGATGAGGTAGGTAGATTGGGTGGGCTATTTACCGATGGACTATGTACAGTAAATACTACTTTAATAAGGAATTGACGGACTGAAAAAGCATTTAACAGATTACTGTGAAGTAATGTAATGATGATTCATGTTTATTAATTGCCTGTTTTTATGCTCATGTTTTGAAATGATAATTCATTTTACCTTTATTTATTATTTAACTTGGTAAGTCAGTTAAGAACATTATTTTCAATGACAGCCTAGGAACAGTGGGTTAACTGCCTGTTCAAGGAGAGAATGACAGATTTGTACCTTATCAGCTCGGGGTTCTGAACTTGCAACCTTCCAGTTACTAGTCCAACACTCTAACCACTAGGCTATTAATAAGCCTGAACATTAATTCAGTCAATTCTGGTCCAGACAAACGTATTTTCCCAGTACATTCATGTGAAACTGGGCTCCTGGATGCAATGAACTTCATCCAAAAAAAACGTTGTTAAAAACAGAATGTTTCCAGCCTACTTGAGGCGCCCCGAAAATAATATTAAAAAGTTTGGTCCTTGGACACAGAGGGTTTAAACACTAAAGTTACCGTCCATCTAGTGAGGAGAGGAGAACCGGACAGAGATAGCCAGCATCTGTCAACGAGAGAGGGAGAAGCCCTCCACGGGATTTAACAGGTGGAAGAAACAACCGGGGAGCTCCATCGGTCCACAAGAAATGCAGGCAGCCGGTGATGATGTAGTGGTAGCTATGGTAACTAGGATGCTGCTGGTAGAGTAGCTAGCTAGCTTACCGAGCTGTACCGACTAGCTAGGATAACTAGGATGCTGCTGGTAGAGTAGCTAGCTAGCTTACCGAGCTGTACCGACTAGCTAGGATAACTAGGATGCTGCTGGTAGAGTAGCTAGCTAATTTACCGAGCTGTACCGACTAGCTAGGATAACTAGGATGCTGCTGGTAGAGTAGAGTTTGGCGTTTCAACACTGTAACAAACTCCTTCGTTATTCCCCAAGATCACCTCAGCCAACTCTGCACGTAACCGGACAATATGCTTGGCGCCACACCGAACAGGGACGCGGACAGTTCTGTTTGGGGACAGTTCTGTACGGGGACGCGGACAGCTCTGTACGGGGACGCGGACAGTTCTGTTTGGGGACATTTCTGTACGGGGACGTGGACAGTTCTGTATGGGGACAGTTCTGTACGGGGACGCAGACAGTTCTGTTTGGGGACAGTTCTGTACGGGGACGTGGACAGATCTGTATGGGGACAGTTCTGTACGGGGACGTGGAAAGTTCTGTACGGGGACGTGGACAGTTCTGTATTGGGACAATTCTGTATGGGGACGTGGACAGTTCTGTACGGGGACGCGGACAGTTCTGTACGGGGACGAGGACAGTTCTGTACCGGGACATGGACAGTTCTGTACGGGATGAGGACAGTTCTGTACGGGGACGTGGACAGTTCTGTACGCGGACAGTTCTGTACAGGGACGAGGACAGTTCTGTACGGGGACGCGGACAGTCCTGTATGGGGACGCGGACAGTTCTGTACGGGGATGCGGACAGTTCTGTACGGGGACGCGGACAGTTCTGTACGGGGACGCGGACAGTTCCAGAACGTGGACATGAGCAGTGCAACACAATCAACTAAACCAGGTCTTTACAGTGGGTTACATTAGTAATATTCATTTTTTATTATTATGTAAAACAAACATTCTATGTCTTTTTATAACATTATGTTGAGATCTGGGTCCATATCGCCAAAGTGTCTCAGAGTAGAAAATTGGTCGTATAAGTGCTGAGAATAAAGACATTTTATACTTATAAGTGGGTAGGTAACTATGCATGAAGTCTCTAGTCCCACCTAGTCGGCAGATATTTAGGACACCTGGTGAGCTGTCCTAAGTAGTTAAGAGTTTACAGCAGGTGTCCTAAGTAGTTAAGAGTTAACAGCAGGTGTCCTAAGTAGTTAAGAGTTAACAGCAGGTGTCCTAAGTAGTTAAGAGTTAACAGCAGGTGTCCTAAGTAGTTAAGAGTTAACAGCAGGTGTCCTAAGTAGTTAAGAGTTAACAGCAGGTGTCCTAAGTAGTTAAGAGTTAACAGCAGGTGTCCTAAGTAGTTAAGAGTTAACAGCAGGTGTCCTAAGTAGTTAAGAGTTAACAGCAGGTGTCCTAAGTAGTTAAGAGTTAACAGCAGATGTCTTGATAATACTATAGAATGATGCAGTGAGTCAGTGGTTCCTGAGCCACATGTAATTGCTTTGTAGTAGTATTTTAATAATATTTTTATATTTCTATGTGATCAATCCATAAATAATATAGACCAACATGAAACAGTATGGTATATTAATAATAGTAGTTTCTAGTTTATATTTCTATGTGATCAAACCATTAATAATATAGACCAACATGCAACAGTTTGTGATCAACCCATTAATAATATAGACCAACATGCAACAGTTTGTGATCAACCCATTAATAATATAGACCAACATGCAACAGTATGTGATCAACCCATTAATAATATAGACCAACATGCAACAGTATGTGATCAACCCATTAATAATATAGACCAACATGCAACAGTATGTGATCAACCCATTAATAATATAGACCAACATGCAACAGTATGTGATCAACCCATTAATAATATAGACCAACATGCAACAGTTTGTGATCAACCCATTAATAATATAGACCAACATGCAACAGTATGTGATCAACCCATTAATAATATAGACCAACATGCAACAGTATGTGATCAACCCATTAATAATATAGACCAACATGCAACAGTATGTGATCAACCCATTAATAATATAGACCAACATGCAACAGTATGTGATCAACCCATTAATAATATAGACCAACATGCAACAGTATGTGATCAACCCATTAATAATATAGACCAACATGCAACAGTATGTGATCAACCCATTAATAATATAGACCAACATGCAACAGTATGTGATCAACCCATTAATAATATAGACCAACATGCAACAGTATGTGATCAACCCATTAATAATATAGACCAACATGCAACAGTATGTGATCAACCCATTAATAATATAGACCAACATGCAACAGTTTGTGATCAACCCATTAATAATATAGACCAACATGCAACAGTATGTGATCAACCCATAAATAATATAGACCAACATGCAACAGTTTGTGATCAACCCATTAATAATATAGACCAACATGCAACAGTTTGTGCTTTTGGCAATGAGTTATGTATAATAATTATGTATAACTAGTGATTCCATGTATGCAAAGCATTTTGTCTTCATTTTGGCAGATTAACTCAGGTTGGAGTTGGAGCTGTGACCGAAAGGTGGCTGGTTCGAATCCCGGGCCAGGCGCTGGAAAAAACAGGTGGAATTGATTTGACCACTGGAGGGCTGCTGGGTTCACATGCTCAAAACATGAACCTTTTGTTGATCAGAACTCTAGAGGTTCTTCTTCACTGAACCCAAAAATATATATAACTTTTATTGATTTCATATTTTAAGGAAGTGATAGAAGCCTTTTTGGTTCTAGAAGGAACCTTCTGTTCTAAGAGTGTATAATAATAAACACGTTGTTCTTCTGATTATTTAATTATCTACATCATGTTATTTCAAGTTCTCCCTTTGGAGCACAACATCATGTTGTTATTTAATTATCTACATCATGTTTTTATTTAATTATCTACATCATGTTATTTCCAGTTCTCCCTTTGGAGCACAACATCATGTTGTTATTTAATTATCTACATCATGTTGTTATTTAAATATCTACATCATGTTATTTCAAGTTCTCCCTTTGGAGCACAACATCATGTTGTTATTTAATTATCTACATCATGTTGTTATTTAAATATCTACATCATGTTATTTCAAGTTCTCCCTTTGGAGCACAACATCATTTGTTGTTATTTAATTATCTACATCATGTTGTTATTTAATTATCTACATCATGTTATTTCAAGTTCTCCCTTTGGAGCAGAACATCATGTTGTTAAATAATAATCCTGAATTGGGCATGGCTGTAAATGGGGCAGTTGAAGGCATCTAGGGCGTAATATGTGTTCGCTGAAAATGAACATTGTATGCAATGTTGTAGGCAACATTATTGGCAAGGGACTTGATGCCTACTATGCCAAAGATATTTAGAGTTGTTAAACGGGTGTGAAGAGTTGTACGTTGCAACGAGTACAGTCAGGGTGCCGTGGAACCCCTGCAGTACCTCCACAGACCCCGGATTGAGAACCCCTGCAGTACCTCCACAGACCCCGGATTGAGAACCCCTGCAGTACCTCCACAGACCCAGGATTGAGAACCCCTGCAGTACCTCCACAGACCCCGAATTAAGAAACCCTGCAGTACCTCCACAGACCCCGGATTGAGAAACCCTGATTTAACAGATGCTCTTATCCAGAGTGATTTACAGTAAGTGCTTTCATCTTAAGATAGCTATTTATTTTGGAAATAAACTTAATAAATTAATCATAAAATTGTGATCTTACCTCTTAGCTTTGATGTCATGTCCCCCAGAGAGATGCATTTTAGAGGCAGGGCCCCCCTCCTCTCTCTCCCCAGAGAGACTCATTTTAGAGAACTGTCCCCTAAACAGAGATACAACATGTTGGTTGTGGTTAACACAGTGACAACTAAACAGAGATCCAACATGTTGGTTGTGGTTATTAACACAGTGACAACTAAACAGAGATCCAACATGTTGGTTGTGGTTAACACAGTGACAACTAAACAGAGATCCAACATGTTGGTTGTGGTTAACACAGTGACAACTAAACAGAGATCCAGCATGTTGGTTGTGGTTAACACAGTGACAACTAAACAGAGATACAACATGTTGGTTGTGGTTAACACAGTGACAACTAAACAGAGATCCAGCATGTTGGTTGTGTTTAACACAGTGACAACTAAACAGAGATCCAGCATGTTGGTTGTGGTTAACACAGTGACAACTAAACAGAGATCCAGCATGTTGGTTGTGGTTAACACAGTGACAACTAAACAGAGATCCAGCATGTTGGTTGTGTTTAACACAGTGACAACTAAACAGAGATCCAGCATGTTGGTTGTGTTTAACACAGTGACAACTAAACAGAGATCCAACAGGTTGGTTGTGGTTATTAACACAGTGACAACTAAACAGAGATCCAACATGTTGGTTGTGGTTAACACAGTGACAACTAAACAGAGATACAACATGTTGGTTGTGGTTAACACAGTGACAACTAAACAGAGATCCAACATGTTGGTTGTGGTTATTAACACAGTGACAACTAAACAGAGATCCAGCATGTTGGTTGTGGTTAACACAGTGACAACTAAACAAAGATACAACATGTTGGTTGTGGTTAACACAGTGACAACTAAACAGAGATCCAGCATGTTGGTTGTGGTTAACACAGTGACAACTAAACAGAGATCCAACATGTTGGTTGTGGTTAACACAGTGACAACTAAACAGAGATCCAGCATGTTGGTTGTGGTTATTAACACAGTGACAACTAAACAGAGATCCAACATGTTGGTTGTGGTTAACACAGTGACAACTAAACAGAGATCCAACATGTTGGTTGTGGTTAACACAGTGACAACTAAACAGAGATCCAGCATGTTGGTTGTGGTTAACACAGTGACAACTAAACAGAGATCCAACATGTTGGTTGTGGTTATTAACACAGTAACAACTAAACAGAGATCCAACATGTTGGTTGTGGTTAACACAGTGACAACTAAACAGAGATCCAGCATGTTGGTTGTGGTTAACACAGTGACAACTAAACAGAGATCCAACATGTTGGTTGTGGTTAACACAGTGACAACTAAACAGAGATCCAGCATGTTGGTTGTGGTTAACACAGTGACAACTAAACAGAGATCCAACATGTTGGTTGTGGTTAACACAGTGACAACTAAACAGAGATCCAACATGTTGGTTGTGGTTAACACAGTGACAACTAAACAGAGATCCAGCATGTTGGTTGTGGTTAACACAGTGACAACTAAACAGAGATCCAACATGTTGGTTGTGGTTATTAACACAGTGACAACTAAACAGAGATACAACATGTTGGTTGTGGTTAACACAGTGACAACTAAACAGAGATCCAGCATGTTGGTTGTGGTTAACACAGTGACAACTAAACAGAGATCCAACATGTTGGTTGTGGTTAACACAGTGACAACTAAACAGAGATCCAGCATGTTGGTTGTGGTTATTAACACAGTGACAACTAAACAGAGATCCAACATGTTGGTTGTGGTTAACACAGTGACAACTAAACAGAGATCCAACATGTTGGTTGTGGTTATTAACACAGTGACAACTAAACAGAGATCCAGCATGTTGGTTGTGGTTAACACAGTGACAACTAAACAGAGATCCAACATGTTGGTTGTGGTTATTAACACAGTAACAACTAAACAGAGATCCAACATGTTGGTTGTGGTTAACACAGTGACAACTAAACAGAGATCCAACATGTTGGTTGTGGTTATTAACACAGTAACAACTAAACAGAGATCCAACATGTTGGTTGTGGTTAACACAGTGACAACTAAACAGAGATCCAGCATGTTGGTTGTGGTTAACACAGTGACAACTAAACAGAGATCCAGCATGTTGGTTGTGGTTAACACAGTGACAACTAAACAGAGATCCAACATGTTGGTTGTGGTTAACACAGTGACAACTAAACAGAGATCCAGCATGTTGGTTGTGGTTAACACAGTGACAACTAAACAGAGATCCAGCATGTTGGTTGTGGTTAACACAGTGACAACTAAACAGAGATCCAACATGTTGGTTGTGGTTAACACAGTGACAACTAAACAGAGATCCAACATGTTGGTTGTGTTTAACACAGTAATTATTGAAGGTCAATTGTTCTCATTTATTCATTATCTCTTAGAAATAAAACATTTACTAACAGACACATCCAAACTGTCAGGTGATTTAATGCATCACATGAACATGTAGACGTGATTGATATTTTTCACCTTTTATCCATGTAGTGGAACTAATAATAATAACAATAATAATAGAATAATAATAATAATAATATTAATAATACAAATATTAATAATAACAATAATAATATAATAATATTAATAATAACAATATAATATATAATAATATTAATAATAACAATATAATATATAATAATATTAATAATAACAATAATAATATAATAATATTAATAATAACAATATAATATATAATAATATTAATAATAACAATAATAATATAATAATAATAATAATACTAATAATAATATAATAATAATAATAATATAATATATAATAATATTAATAATAACAATATAATATATAATACTATTAATAATAACAATATAATATATAATAATATTAATAATAACAATAATAATAACAATAATAATATAATAATATTAATAATAACAATATAATATATAATACTATTAATAATAACAATATAATATATAATAATATTAATAATAACAATAATAATATAATAATATTAATAATAACAATAATAATATAATAATATTAATAATAACAATAATAATATAATAATATTAATAATAACAATAATAATATAATAATATTAATAATAACAATAATATATAATAATATTAATAATAACAATAATAATATAATAATATTAATAATAACAATATAATATATAATACTATTAATAATAACAATATAATATATAATAATATTAATAATAACAATAATAATTTAATAATATTAATAATAACAATATAATATATAATACTATTAATAATAACAATATAATATATAATAATATTAATAATAACAATAATAATAACAATAATAATATAATAATATTAATAATAACAATATAATATATAATACTATTAATAATAACAATATAATATATAATAATATTAATAATAACAATAATAATATAATAATATTAATAATAACAATAATAATATAATAATATTAATAATAACAATAATAATATAATAATATTAATAATAACAATAATAATATAATAATATTAATAATAACAATAATATATAATAATATTAATAATAACAATAATAATATAATAATATTAATAATAACAATATAATATATAATACTATTAATAATAACAATATAATATATAATAATATTAATAATAACAATAATAATATAATAATATTAATAATAACAATATAATATATAATAATATTAATAATAACAATAATAATATAATAATATTAATAATAACAATATAATATATAATACTATTAATAATAACAATATAATATACAATACTATTAATAATAACAATATAATATATAATAATATTAATAATAACACTATAATATATAATATAATAATAATAACAATAATAATATAATAATATTAATAATAACAATATAATATATAATAATATTAATAATAACAATATAATATATAATAATATTAATAATAACAATAATAATATAATAATATTAATAATAACAATAATATATAATAATATTAATAATAACAATAATAATATAATAATATTAATAATAACAATATAATATATAATAATATTAATAATAACAATAATAATATAATAATATTAATAATAACAATATAATATATAATAATATTAATAATAACAATAATAATATAATAATATTAATAATAACAATATAATATATAATACTATTAATAATAACAATATAATATATAATAATATTAATAATAACAATATAATATATAATATAATAATAATAACAATAATAATATAATAATATTAATAATAACAATATAATATATAATACTATTAATAATAACAATATAATATATAATAATATTAATAATAACAATAATAATATAATAATATTAATAATAACAATATAATATATAATAATATTAACAATAACAATAATAATATAATAATATTAATAATAACAATATAATATATAATAATATTAATAACAACAATATAATATATAATAACATTAATAATAATGTCTCACTTTCTCTTTTAATAATTTCTCTCATTCTAGTGTGTTGCTTTGTTCAACAGGTATGATATTATGATGCTGTTACTGAATTCAGTTCATAATATTAATGTTAAAAAAAGTATGTTCAGTGGTTTCATACCAAATTACACAGGAAGCAGGAGATCATTGTAATATAGAAAACAACAAATGTTCTGATATTATGAAAGATGATTTAAAACTATGATACTAAATAACCACAATATACGAATCGTATCATATGTTATATGAACAACATGTTATTGAATGTGACTTGACTCCACCCAGTTAGCTATATGAACAACATGTTATTGAATGTGACTTGACTACACCCAGTTAGCTATATGAACAACATGTTATTGAATGTGACTTGACTACACCCAGTTAGCTATATGAACAACATGTTATAATGTGACTTGACTACACCCAGTTAGCTATATGAACAACATGTTATTGAATGTGACTTGACTCCACCCAGTTAGCTATATGAACAACATGTTATAATGTGACTTGACTCCACCCAGTTAGCTATATGAACAACATGTTATTGAATGTGACTTGACTACACCCAGTTAGCTATATGGACAACATGTTATAATGTGACTTGACTCCACCCAGTTAGCTATATGAACAATATGTTATAATGTGACTTGACTACACCCAGTTAGCTATATGAACAACATGTTATAATGTGACTTGACTACACCCAGTTAGCTATATGAACAACATGTTATTGAATGTGACTTGACTCCACCCAGTTAGCTATATGAACAATATGTTATAATGTGACTTGACTACACCCAGTTAGCTATATGAACAACATGTTATTGAATGTGACTTGACTACACCCAGTTAGCTATATGAACAACATGTTATAATGTGACTTGACTCCACCCAGTTAGCTATATGAACAACATGTTATAATGTGACTTGACTCCACCCAGTTAGCTATATGAACAACATGTTATAATGTGACTTGACTCCACCCAGTTAGCTATATGAACAACATGTTATTGAATGTGACTTGACTACACCCAGTTAGCTATATGAACAACATGTTATTGAATGTGACTTGACTCCACCCAGTTAGCTATATGAACAATATGTTATAATGTGACTTGACTACACCCAGTTAGCTATATGAACAACATGTTATTGAATGTGACTTGACTACACCCAGTTAGCTATATGAACAACATGTTATAATGTGACTTGACTCCACCCAGTTAGCTATATGAACAACATGTTATAATGTGACTTGACTCCACCCAGTTAGCTATATGAACAATATGTTATAATGTGACTTGACTACACCCAGTTAGCTATAAGAACAACATGTTATAATGTGACTTGACTACACCCAGTTAGCTATATGAACCATATGTTATAATGTGACTTGACTCCACCCAGTTAGCTATATGAACAATATGTTATAATGTGACTTGACTCCACCCAGTTAGCTATAAGAACAACATGTTATAATGTGACTTGACTACACCCAGTTAGCTATATGAACCATATGTTATAATGTGACTTGACTACACCCAGTTAGCTATAAGAACAACATGTTATAATGTGACTTGACTACACCCAGTTAGCTATATGAACAATATGTCATAATGTGACTTGACTACACCCAGTTAGCTATATGAACAACATGTTATAATGTGACTTGACTACACCCAGTTAGCTATATGAACAACATGTTATAATGTGACTTGACTACACCCAGTTAGCTATATGAACAACATGTTATTGAATGTGACTTGACTACACCCAGTTAGCTATATGAACAACATGTTATAATGTGACTTGACTACACCCAGTTAGCTATATGAACAACATGTTATAATGTGACTTGACTACACCCAGTTAGCTATATGAACAACATGTTATTGAATGTGACTTGACTCCACTCAGTTAGCTATATGAACAACATGTTATAATGTGACTTGACTACACCCAGTTAGCTATATGAACAACATGTTATAATGTGACTTGACTACACCCAGTTAGCTATATGAACAATATGTTATAATGTGACTTGACTACACCCAGTTAGCGCCATTTTGTATGATTGAACTGTCACGTAGCTGTCCCAGGTGAAATGGACTGTTAGATCTGAGTATTTTACTGTCATTCATTATACTAAAATAACACCAGACATTTCTCTACACACTTTACAATAATCACTGGGAAGAGTCTTACCTTGTAGCCTGAATTCACAACCAGAACATGTCAAGTCATTGAGATATTTTCCGTTGTGCTGAGAGAGAACCTTCCTGATGACAAGTGTCTCTGTATCTATGTTCTAGGTTCAGTTGATCTTTGGATGTAATAATATCTGGTCAAAGTCTCGTGACACAACACCATAGTATATCATAAACATAACAGCAGTTGGCCAGTAAAGGCCATGGAATACTATAAAACAGGGTTGGTCAACTAGGTTTGGCTTCGGGACAATTGTTTTCTGAGTTAAAGTCAGTGGGTCAGAACATAATTATCATATAATATTAGCACAGTGAAGAGGTCTACACTACAAATGGACATAATTATCATATAATATTAGCACAGTGAAGAGGTCTACACTACAAATGGACATAATTATCATATAATATTAGCACAGTGAAGAGGTCTACACTACAAATGGACATAATTAACATATAATATTAGCACAATGAATAGGTTTACACTACAAATGGAACAACATTTTAACACATTTGATAAGTACATAGTACATTCAGTGACAATATTTTTATTAAGTTCATAAAATCAGCAAAATCTCTACTAAATTATAAATCTTTGTTTATTTCTCTGTGTGTTGATTGGTGGGGAAAAACAGCTCTAGTCCACACTACTTTTTACACTGGAACCCAGTGTACTGGTGGAGCAGCACAGGGGAACTCAGTGTACTGGTGGAGGTGCACAGGGGAACCCAGTGTACTGGTGGAGCAGCACAGGGGAACCCAGTGTACTGGTGGAGGGGCACAGGGGAACCCAGTATACTGGTGGAGGGGCACAGGGGAACCCAGTGTACTGGTGGAGCAGCACAGGGGAACCCAGTGTACTGGGGGAGAGGCACAGGGGAACCCAGTGTACTGGTGGAGGGGCACAGGGGAACCCAGTGTACTGGTGGAGGGGCACAGGGGAACCCAGTGTACTGGTGGAGGGGCACAGGGGAACCCAGTGTACTGGTGGAGGGGCACAGGGGAACCCAGTGTACTGGTGGAGGGGCACAGGGAACCCAGTGTACTGGTGGAGAGGCACAGGGGAACCCAGTGTACTGGGGGAGAGGCACAGGGGAACCCAGTGTACTGGGGGAGAGGCACAGGGGAACCCAGTGTACTAAGGGAGGGGCACAGGGGAACCCAGTGTACTGGGGGAGAGGCACAGGGGAACCCAGTGTACTGGGGGAGAGGCACAGGGGAACCCAGTGTACTGGGGGAGAGGCACAGGGGAACCCAGTGTACTGGTGGAGTGGCACAGGGGAACCCAGTGTACTGGTGGAGCAGCACAGGGGAACCCAGTGTACTGGGGGAGTGGCACAGGGGAACCCAGTGTACTGGGGGAGAGGCACAGGGGAACCCAGTGTACTGGGGGAGAGGCACAGGGGAACCCAGTGTACTGGGGCTGCAGGTCAAACAGACACCGGATGAACACAAGAGGGCTGAGCAGGAGCAGATGTGACAGATGGCAAGAGAACATGTCGCTCTCAAAAAGTAGCAAAAGAAAGGTGGATAAGGAAAATGGAAGTTTCAGGGAAGAACGGACAGAGAAATATGCATTCATCTAACCATCTATCTCCTAACAGACAGAGAGATATGCATTCATCTAACCATCTATCTCCTAACAGACAGAGAGATATGCATTCATCTAACCATCTATCTCCTAACAGACAGAGAGATATGCATTCATCTAACCATCTATCTCCTAACAGACAGAGAGATATGCATTCATCTAACCATCTATCTCCTAACAGACAGAGAGATATGCATTCATCTAACCATCTATCTCCTAACAGACAGAGTGATATGCATTCATCTAACCATCTATCTCCTAACAGACAGAGAGATATGCATTCATCTAACCATCTATCTCCTAACAGACAGAGAGATATGCATTCATCTAACCATCTATCTCCTAACAGACAGAGAGATATGCATTCATCTAACCATCTATCTCCTAACAGACAGAGTGATATGCATTCATCTAACGATCTATCTCCAAACAGACTGATAGAGGAATTCTAAATTCCTATGTATTTTGTAGCCAAAACCTAATTCGCTTCTAGTTCATTAATGAGGTATAAATTCATTAATTATGCATGAAGTAGATTGAGACCAGTCTTAAAAGCCAGGTAAACAGCGTTTATTCAAGTGAGTACTGACCCAAAATACAAATTTCCACAGGTTATAAACTGGAAATGACATCATCAGTTTCCCGCCCTCTCTCCGATTCTCACAAGGACCCATTGTTTTTAGGTCCGGAACTCTTCTTCTACTCCCCTCATAAAACTACATTCCAAACTGTCCAAAAGATATACTTTTCTCCACTAATGGAACACGACCCAAACATTCTTATCTGTCTGAAAAGCTATAGCATCTCTCCCCCATCTCTCCCCCTTAATAATGTGACTTGACTCCACCCAGTTAGCTATATGAACAATATGTTATAATGTGACTTGACTCCACCCAGTTAGCTATATGAACAATATGTTATAATGTGACTTGACTACACCCAGTTAGCTATATGAACAACATGTTATAATGTGACTTGACTCCACCCAGTTAGCTATATGAACAATATGTTATAATGTGACTTGACTCCACCCAGTTAGCTATATGAACAACATGTTATAATGTGACTTGACTCCACCCAGTTAGCTATATGAACAACATGTTATAATGTGACTTGACTACACCCAGTTAGCTACATGAACAACATGTTATTGAATGTGACTTGACTCCACCCAGTTAGCTATATGAACAACATGTTATTGAATGTGACTTGACTACACCCAGTTAGCTATATGAACAATATGTTATAATGTGACTTGACTCCACCCAGTTAGCTATATGAACAATATGTTATAATGTGACTTGACTACACCCAGTTAGCTATATGAACAACATGTTATAATGTCACTTGACTACACCCAGTTAGCTATATGAACAATATGTTATAATGTGACTTGACTCCACCCAGTTAGCTATATGAACAATATGTTATAATGTGACTTGACTACACCCAGTTAGCTATATGAACAATATGTTATAATGTGACTTGACTACACCCAGTTAGCTACATGAACAACATGTTATAATGTGACTTGACTCCACCCAGTTAGCTATATGAACAATATGTTATAATGTGACTTGACTCCACCCAGTTAGCTATATGAACAATATGTTATAATGTGACTTGTCTACACCCAGTTAGCTATATGAACAATATGTTATAATGTGACTTGACTCCACCCAGTTAGCTATATGAACAATATGTTATAATGTGACTTGACTACACCCAGTTAGCTATATGAACAACATGTTATAATGTCACTTGACTCCACCCAGTTAGCTATATGAACAATATGTTATAATGTGACTTGACTACACCCAGTTAGCTACATGAACAACATGTTATAATGTGACTTGACTCCACCCAGTTAGCTATATGAACAATATGTTATAATGTGACTTGACTCCACCCAGTTAGCTATATGAACAATATGTTATAATGTGACTTGACTCCACCCAGTTAGCTATATGAACAATATGTTATAATGTGACTTGACTCCACCCAGTTAGCTATATGAACAATATGTTATAATGTGACTTGACTCCACCCAGTTAGCTATATGAACAATATGTTATAATGTCACTTGACTCCACCCAGTTAGCTATATGAACAATATGTTATAATGTGACTTGACTCCACCCAGTTAGCTATATGAACAATATGTTATAATGTCACTTGACTCCACCCAGTTAGCTATATGAACAATATGTTATAATGTGACTTGACTACACCCAGTTAGCTATATGAACAATATGTTATAATGTGACTTGACTCCACCCAGTTAGCTATATGAACAATATGTTATAATGTGACTTGACTCCACCCAGTTAGCTATATGAACAATATGTTATAATGTGACTTGACTACACCCAGTTAGCTATATGAACAATATGTTATAATGTGACTTGACTACACCCAGTTAGCTATATGAACAACATGTTATTGAATGTAACTTGACTCCACCCAGTTAGC
>NW_025747748.1:0-12500 GCF_021184085.1 Oncorhynchus gorbuscha
GACTGTTTCTGACTGAGCTGACTGTTTCTGACTGAGCTGACTGTTTCTGACTGAGCTGACTGTTTCTGACTGAGCTGACTGTTTCTGACTGTTTCTGACTGAGCTGACTGTTTCTGTCTGTTTCTGACTGAGCTTACTGTTTCTGACTGAGCTGACTGTTTCTGACTGAGCAGCTGACTGTTTCTGACTGAGCAGCTGACTGTTTCTGACTGAGCAGCTGACTGTTTCTGACTGAGCAGCTGACTGTTTCTGACTGAGCAGCTGACTGTTTCTGACTGAGCAGCTGACTGTTTCTGACTGAGCTGACTGTTTCTGACTGAGCAGCTGACTGTTTCTGACTGAGCAGCTGACTGTTTCTGTCTGAGCTGACTGTTTCTGTCTGAGCTGACTGTTTCTGTCTGAGCTGACTGTTTCTGTCTGAGCTGACTGTTTCTGTCTGAGCTGACTGTTTCTGACTGTTTCTGACTGAGCTGACTGTTTCTGACTGAGCTGACTGTTTCTGACTGAGCTGACTGTTTCTGACTGTTTCTGACTGAGCTGACTGTTTCTGACTGTTTCTGACTGAGCTGACTGTTTCTGACTGAGCTGACTGTTTCTGACTGAGCTGACTGTTTCTGACTGAGCTGACTGTTTCTGACTGAGCTGACTGTTTCTGACTGTGCTGAGTGTTTCTGACTGTGCCTGACTGTGCCTGACTGTGTCTGACTGAGCTGACTGTTTCTGTCTGTTTCTGTCTGTTTCTGACTGACTGAGCTGACTGTTTCTGACTGTTTCTGTCTGACTTAGCTGACTGTTTCTGACTGAGCTGACGGTTTCTGACTGTTTCTGACTGACTGAGCTGACTGTTTCTGAGCTGACTGTTTCTGTCTGTTTCTGACTGACTGAGCTGTCTGTTTCTGACTTTCTGTCTGTTTCTGGTTTTCTGACTGTTTCTGCAGCGTCATCGCCAAGTGGTGGAGGAATCTCAGCGCCTGACAGAGCGACTCAACAGGTGTGTGTGTGTGTGTGTACATGCAGTACCAATCTAAAGTTACTCATTCAAGGGGTTTTCTTTATGTTGAATAATAGTGAAGACATCAAAACTATGAAATAACACATATGGAGTCATGTAGTAACCAAAAAAGTGTTAAACAAATCCAAATATATTTGAGATTCTTCAAAGTTGCCACACTTGGCTTTGATGACAGCTTTGCACAACCTTGGAATTCTCTCAACCAGCTTCATGAGGAATGCTTTTCCAGCAGTCTTGAAGGAGTTCCCACATATGCTGAGCACTTGTTGGCTGCTTTTCCTTCACTCTGCTGTCCAACTCATCCCAAACCATCTCAATTGGGTTGAGGTCAGGTGATTGTGGAGGCCAGATCATCTGATGCAGCACTCCATCACTCTCCTTCTTGGTCAAATAGCCCTTATACAGCCTGGAGGTGTGTTGGGTCATTGTCCTGTTGAAAAACAAATGATGGTCCCGCTAAGCTCAAACCAGATGGGATGGCGTATCGCTGCAGAATGCTGTGGTAGCCATGCTGGTTAAGTGTGCCTTGAAATGTAAATATATCACTGACCGTGTCACCAGCAAAGCACCATCACACCACCTCCTCCTCAGTGCTTCACGGTGGGAACCACACACCATCACACCACCTCCTCCTCAGTGCTTCACGGTGGGAACCACACACCATCACACCTCCTCCTCCTCAGTGCTTCACGGTGGGAACCACACACCATCACACCACCTCCTCCTCAGTGCTTCACGGTGGGAACCACACACCATCACACCACCTCCTCCTCAGTGCTTCACGGTGGGAACCACACACCATCACACCACCTCTTCCATGCTTCACGGTGGGAACCACACACCATCACACCACCTCCTCCTCAGTGCTTCATGGTGGGAACCACACACCATCACACCACCTCTTCCATGCTTCACGGTGGGAACCACACACCACCTCATCCATGCTTCACGGTGGGAACCACACACCATCACACCACCACCTCCTCCATGCTTCACAGTGGGAACCACACATGTGGAGATCATCCGTTCAGTGTACCTACTCTCGTCTCACAAAGACACAGCGGTTGGGACCAAAAAATCTCAAATTTGGACTCAACAGACCAAAGGACAGATTTCCACTGGTCTAATGTCAATTGTTCGTGTTTCTTGGCCCAAGCAAGTCTCTTCTTCTTATTGATGTCCTTTAGTAGTGGTTTCTTTGCAGCCATTCGACCATGAAGGCCTGATTCAAACAGTCTCCTCTGAACAGTTGATGTTGAGATGTGTCTGTTACTTGAACTGCGTGAAGCATTTATTTGGGCTGAAATTTCAGAGGCTGGTAACTCTAATGAAATGATCCTCTGCAGCAGAGGTAACTCTGGGTCTTCCTTTCCTGTGGCGGTCCTCATGAGAGACAGTTAACTCTAATGAACTTATCCTCTGCAGCAGAGGTCACTCTGGGTCTTCCTTTCCTGTGGCCGTCCTCATGAGAGCCAGTTAACTCTAATGAACTTATCCTCTGCAGCAGAGGTCACTCTGGGTCTTCCTTTCCTGTGGTGGTCCTCATGAGAGCCAGTTAACTCTAATGATCTTATCCTCTGGTGGTCCTCAGTGAGAGCCAGTTAACTCTAATGATCTTATCCTCTGGTAACTCTGGGTCTTCCTTTCCTGTGCCAGTCCTCATGAGAGCCAGTTTCATCATAGTGCTTGATGGTTTTTGCGACTGCACTTGAAGAAAGTTTCAAAATTCTTGAAATGTTCCATATTGTCTGACCTTCATGTCTTAAAGTAATGATGGACTGTTGTTTCTCTTTGTTTATTTGAGCTGTTCTTGCCATAATATGGACTTGGTCTTTTACCAAATAGGGCTGTCTTCTGTATACCACCCCTACCTTAAAGCATTAAGAGGGAAAGAAATTCCACAAATTAACGTTTAACAAGGCACACCTGTTAATTGAAATGCATTCCAGGTGACTACCTCGTGAAGCTGGTTGAGAGAATGCGAAGTGTGCAAAGCTGTCATCAAGGCAAAGGGTGGCTACTTTTAAGAATCTCAAATATAAAATATTTTATATATATATATATATTGTTTAATATTTTTTGGTTACTACATGATTCCATATGTGTTATTTCATAGTTCTGATGTCTTCACAATTATTCTACAATGTAGAAAATAGTAAAAATAAAGAAAAACCCTTGAATGAGAAGGTGTGTCTAAACATTTGACTGGTACTGTATCAGGTGAACACACACCTGATAGATATTGTTGTTTCTGTACATTAATACTTGTTTATAGCATAAACGTGTGTGTGTGTGTGTGTGTGTGTGTGTGTGTGTGTGTGTGTGTATTCAGTCAAGTGGATGAAGAGTTTGGAGAGCTGGATGGTAGACAGAGAGAAGAGGGGGATCGAGAGGAGGAGGAGGAGGAGGAATCTTCTCGTCTCTGGGTGGATCAGTTTTCTCCTCAACACTACACTGAACTACTCAGCGACGACGTGAGTGGTGGAGGTTGGGGAACAGGACTGGTGGAGGAGGTTGGGGAACAGGACTGGTGGTGGAGGTTGGGGAACGGACTGGTGGAGGAGGTTGGGGAACGGGACTGGTGGAGGAGGTTGGGGAACGGGACTGGTGGAGGAGGTTGGGGAACGGGACTGGTGGAGGAGGTTGGGGAACGGGACTGGTGGAGTAGGTTGGGGAACGGGACTGGTGGAGGAGGTTGGGGAACGGGACTGGTGGAGGTTGGGGAACGGGACTGGTGGAGGAGGTTGGGGAACAGGACTGGTGGAGGAGGTTGGGGAACAGGACTGGTGGTGGAGGTTGGGGAACAGGACTGGTGGTGGAGGTTGGGGAACAGGACTGGTGGAGGAGGTTGGGGAACAGGACTGGTGGAGGAGGTTGGGGAACGGGACTGGTGGAGGAGGTTGGGGAACGGGACTGGTGGAGGAGGTTGGGGAACAGGACTGGTGGAGGAGGTTGGGGAACAGGACTGGTGGAGGAGGTTGGTGGAGGAGGTTGGGGAACAGGACTGGTGGAGGAGGTTGGGGAACAGGACTGGTGGAGGAGGTTGGGGAACAGGACTGGTGGAGGAGGTTGGGGAACAGGACTGGTGGAGGAGGTTGGGGAACAGGACTGGTGGAGGAGGTTGGGGAACAGGACTGGTGGAGGAGGTTGGGGAACAGGACTGGTGGAGGAGGTTGGGGAACAGGACTGGTGGAGGAGGTTGGGGAACGGGACTGGTGGAGGAGGTTGGGGAACAGGACTGGTGGAGGAGGTTGGGGAACAGGACTGGTGGAGGAGGTTGGGGAACAGGACTGGTGGAGGAGGTTGGGGAACGGGACTGGTGGAGGAGGTTGGGGAACAGGACTGGTGGAGGAGGTTGGGGAACAGGACTGGTGGAGGAGGTTGGGGAACAGGACTGGTGGAGGAGGTTGGGGAACAGGACTGGTGGAGGAGGTTGGGGGGGAACAGGACTGGTGGTGGAGGTTGGGGGACTGGTGGAGGAGGTTGGGGGACTGGTGGAGGAGGTTGGGGGACTGGTGGAGGAGGTTGGGGGTGGTGGAGGAGGTTGGGGGACTGGTGGAGGAGGTTGGGGGACTGGTGGAGGAGGTTGGGGACTGGGGGGACTGGTGGAGGAGGTTGGGGGACTGGTGGAGGAGGTTGGGGGACTGGTGGAGGAGGTTGTTGGGGACTGGTGGAGGAGGTTGGGGGGACTGGTGGAGGAGGTTGGGGAACGGGACTGGTGGAGGAGGTTGGGGACGGGACTGGTGGAGGAGGTTGGGGGACGGGACTGGTGGAGGAGGTTGGGGAACGGGACTGGTGGAGGAGGTTGGGGAACGGGACTGGTGGAGGAGGTTGGGGAACGGGACTGGTGGAGGAGGTTGGGGAACGGGACTGGTGGAGGAGGTTGGGGAACGGGACTGGTGGAGGTTGGGGAACGGGACTGGTGGAGGAGGTTGGGGGAAGGACTGGTGGAGGAGGTTGGGGAACGGGACTGGTGGAGGAGGTTGGGGAACGGGACTCTAACGGATTACATTGAATCTTTTACTTCCCAAGCCTGTGTGTGTGTATAATTACTGTGTGTTGTTAATTTCTGTGTGTATAGTGTCTGTGTATGTAATTGCTGTGTGCATATTGTGTGTGTGTATATTGTGTGTGTCTGTGTGTGTGTGTAGTTCACCAACCGCTGTTTGCTGAAGTGGCTGAAGCTGTGGGACCAGGTGGTGTTTGGACGAGAGAGGAAGACACGCCCACCCCCAGCCGAGAGGCCCGACCAGAACACAGCCAATCAGGACCAGGGACGCTTCAATAAGGGCCGGGGTCGCTTTAATTCCACCAACCGGAGCCAGGGGAACTTTAATCAAGCCAATCAGAAATTTAAGACCAAGAGTCAGATCACTGAGGAGCTTCTGGAGGCCGAACTGGACCAGTACAAAAGGCCCAGATACAAGGTAGGTAGACCTACACAGACTGATAGATACAAGGTAGGTAGACCTACACAGACTGATAGATACAAGGTAGGTAGACCTACACAGACTGATAGATACAAGGTAGGTAGACCTACACAGACTGATAGATACAAGGTAGGTAGACCTACACAGACTGATAGATACAAGGTAGGTAGACCTACACAGACTGATAGATACAAGGTAGGTAGACCTACACAGACTGATAGATACAAGGTAGGTAGACCTACACAGACTGATAGATACAAGGTAGGTAGACCTACACAGACTGATAGATACAAGGTAGATAGACCTACACAGACTGACAGATACAAGGTAGATAGACCTACACAGACTGACAGATACAAGGTAGATAGACCTACACAGACTGATAGATACAAGGTATATAGTCCTACACAGACTGATAGATACAAGGTATATAGTCCTACACAGACTGATAGATACAAGGTATATAGTCCTACACAGACTGATAGATAAAAGGTAGGTAGACCTACACAGACTGATTGATACAAGGTAGGTAGACCTACACATCACACAGACTGATAGATAAAGGTAGGTAGACCTACACAGACTGATAAATACAAGGTAGGTAGACCTACACAGACTGATAGATACAAGGTAGGTAGACCTACACAGACTGATAGATACAAGGTAGGTAGACCTACACAGACTGATAGATACAAGGTAGGTAGACCTACACAGACTGATAGATACAAGGTAGGTAGACCTACACAGACTGATAGATACAAGGTAGGTAGACCTACACAGACTGATAGATACAAGGTAGGTAGACCTACACAGACTGATAGATACAAGGTAGGTAGACCTACACAGACTGATAGATACAAGGTAGGTAGACCTACACAGACTGATAGATACAAGGTAGGTAGACCTACACAGACTGATAGATACAAGGTAGGTAGACCTACACAGACTGATAGATACAAGGTAGGTAGACCTACACAGACTGATAGATACAAGGTAGGTAGACCTACACAGACTGATAGATACAAGGTAGGTAGACCTACACAGACTGATAGATACAAGGTAGGTAGACCTACACAGACTGATAGATACAAGGTAGATAGACCTACACAGACTGACAGATACAAGGTAGATAGACCTACACAGACTGATAGATACAAGGTATATAGTCCTACACAGACTGATAGATACAAGGTATATAGTCCTACACAGACTGATAGATACAAGGTATATAGTCCTACACAGACTGATAGATAAAAGGTAGGTAGACCTACACAGACTGATTGATACAAGGTAGGTAGACCTACACATCACACAGACTGATAGATAAAAGGTAGGTAGACCTACACAGACTGATAAATACAAGGTAGGTAGACCTACACAGACTGATAGATACAAGGTAGGTAGACCTACACATCACACAGACTGATAGATACAAGGTAGATAGACCTACACAGACTGATTAATACAAGGTAGGTAGACCTACACAGACTGATAAATACAAGGCAGGTAGATCTACACAGACTGATAGATACAAGGTAGGTAGACCTACACAGACTGATTGATACAAGGCAGGTAGACCTACACAGACTGATTGATACAAGGTAGGTAGACCTACACAGACTGATTGATACAAGGTAGGTAGACCTACACAGACTGATAGATACAAGGTAGGTAGACCTACACAGACTGATAGATACAAGGCAGGTAGACCTACACAGACTGATAGATACAGGGTAGGTAGACCTACACAGACTGATAGATACAAGGTAGGTAGACCTACACAGACTGATAAATACAAGGCAGGTAGACCTACACAGACTGATAAATACAAGGCAGGTAGACCTACACAGACTGATAAATACAAGGTAGATAGACCTACACAGACTGATAAATACAAGGTAGGTAGACCTACACAGACTGATAAATACAAGGTAGGTAGACCTACACAGACTGATAGATACAAGGTAGGTAGACCTACACAGACTGATAAATACAAGGTAGGTAGACCTACACAGACTGATAAATACAAGGTAGGTAGACCTACACAGACTGATAGATACAAGGTAGGTAGACCTACACATCACACAGACTGATAGATACAAGGTAGATAGACCTACACAGACTGATTAATACAAGGTAGGTAGACCTACACAGACTGATAAATACAAGGCAGGTAGATCTACACAGACTGATAGATACAAGGTAGGTAGACCTACACAGACTGATTGATACAAGGCAGGTAGACCTACACAGACTGATTGATACAAGGTAGGTAGACCTACACAGACTGATTGATACAAGGTAGGTAGACCTACACAGACTGATAGATACAAGGTAGGTAGACCTACACAGACTGATAGATACAAGGCAGGTAGACCTACACAGACTGATAGATACAGGGTAGGTAGACCTACACAGACTGATAGATACAAGGTAGGTAGACCTACACAGACTGATAAATACAAGGTAGGTAGACCTACACATCACACAGACTGATAAATACAAGGTAGATAGACCTACACAGACTGATAAATACAAGGCAGGTAGACCTACACAGACTGATAAATACAAGGCAGGTAGACTCACACATAGCAGGTTAATCTGTCCTCCTCCCACTAGGTGGTGCTGCTGTCTGGTCCTCCGGGTTTAGGGAAGACCACTCTGGCCCACATCATCGCTAAGCATGCTGGGTACAACGTGGTGGAGATTAACGCCAGGTGGGTTTAAGGACTTCAAGTTGATGCTCTGGTTTCCCATAGTAACCAAGGGGTTGTTGACGCTGTGGTTTCCCATAATAACTAAGGGGTTGTTGACGCTGTGGTTTTCCATAGTAACTAAGGGGTTGTTGACGCTGTGGTTTTCCATAGTAACTAAGGGGTTGTTGACGCTGTGGTTTCCCATAGTAACTAAGGGGTTGTTGATGCTGTGGTTTCCCATAGTAACGAAGGGGTTGTTGATGCTGTGGTTTCCCATAGTAACTAAGGGGTTGTTGATGCTGTGGTTTCCCATAGAAACTAAGGGGTTGTTGATGCTGTGGTTTCCCATAGTAACTAAGGGGTTGTTGATGCTGTGGTTTTCCATAATAACTAAGGGGTTGTTGACGCTGTGGTTTCCCATAGTAACTAAGGGGTTGTTGATGCTGTGGTATCCCATAATAACTAAGGGGTTGTTGACGCTGTGGTTTCCATAGTGATGACCGCAGTGCGGAGCTGTTCCAGAAGCGTATCGACACAGCGACCCAGATGAGGTCAGTGCTGGGAGCCAATGAGAAGCCTAACTGCCTCATCATCGACGAGATCGACGGAGCGCCCGCCGTAAGTCCCGCCCACCGCTCCGTCCCTGCCCTTCTATTGGACCACTCTCACCTAGCCTCATATCAGAGTAATACCTCTCTCTCTCTCTCTGTGATTGGTCGGCAGGCTGCCATCAGCATCCTATTGGCCACTCTGAACAGGAAGGACAGCCAGGGGGCGGAGTCAGAGGCGGAGCCTCTAAAGAAGAAGAAGAAAAAGAGTCGGTCCTCCTCCGACCAATCATCTGCATCTGTAACGACCTGTAAGAGACGGAGGGGGAGGGGTTTATCTCTATCTGTGATCTGATTGGTTCTCTGTCCTGTCAGGTATGTTCCAGCCCTGAGGCCTCTGAGGCAGCAGGCGTTTCTATTGGCCTTCCCCCAGACACAGCCTTCCCGCCTGGCACAGAGACTGGCTGAGGTAATCTTTGTTTTAATTTTCTTAGTGGTGATGCACCATGTCAGACCAGCCATGATGGGGGTCTTTATGTTAATGTGTGGGTTAGATCTCCAGGGGTCAAGGGTCATGAAGACTGACATGTCAGACCAGCCATGATGGGGGTCTTTATGTTAATGTGTGGGTTAGATATTCAGGGGTCAGGGGTCATGAAGACTGACATGTCAGACCAGCCATGATAGGGTCTTTATGTTAATGTGTGGGTTAGATATCCAGGGGTCAGGGGTCATGAAGACTGACATGTCAGACCAGCCATGATGGGGTCTTTATGTTAATGTGTGGGTTAGATCTCCAGGGGTCAAGGGTCATGAAGACTGACATGTCAGACCAGCCATGATGGGGTCTTTATGTTAATGTGTGGGTTGGATCTCCAGGGGTCATGAAGACTGACATGTCAGACCAGCCATGATGGGGGTCTTTATGTTAATGTGTGGGTTAGATCTCCAGGGGCCAGGGTATGAAGGCTGACATGGGGACTCTGATGGCTCTCTGTGAGAAGACGGACAACGACATCAGATCCTGCATAAACACACTGCAGGTACACACACACACACACACACACACACACACACACACACACACACACACACACACACACACACACACACACACACACACACACACACACACACACACACACACACACACACACACTGTGTTTCCAGATTATAAGAGCTACCATGTATTACAACAATATCAAGGGTCCAAACACTGATCCCTGAGGAACACCTGTCTGTACACATTATCTCACAGTTGACAACTGGGATGGAAAATGACTGAGAATGAGAGGAGTGGCAATATCGTCCTCTATCTGCCATATCTTCAATATTAGTCTACTAGAAAGTCTGTTCCTTCAGGCCTGGAGGGAAGCTAAAGTCATTCTACTACTTAAGAATAGTAAAGCCCTCTACTGGCTCATAGCCGACCAATCAGCCTGTTACCAACCCTAACATGCTGACCAATCAGCCTGTTACCAACCCTAACATGCTGACCAATCAGCCTGTTACCAACCCTAACATGCTGACCAATCAGCCTGTTACCAACCCTAACATGCTGACCAATGAAAAATGTAGGGTAAGTAACATTATATAAGGAAGCATTGTTTATGATGTCAAATATTTCACTTGCCACTTTAAACAACAACCACCTTATATAATGTTTCCCCCTATCATTATTCAGGTCTCAGGTGCATCAAAGTGGGACCGAGAGACTGTACTCTACATCATCGACTGCATCTTTATGTAATACATGTATCACTGCGTTAGAGACAGCTGGACGTGTTAATGTGTTTGTAGTTCCTCCACGGTCGAGGTTAGAGACAGCTGGACGTGTTAATGTGTTGTAGTTCCTCCACGTGTTAATGTGTTGTAGTTCCTCCACGGTCGAGGTTCGAGTTCCTCCACGGTCGAGGTTAGAGACAGCTGGACGTGTTAATGTGTTGTAGTTCCTCCACGGTCGAGGTTAGAGACAGCTGGACGTGTTAATGTGTTGTAGTTCCTCCACGGTCGAGGTTAGAGACAGCTGGACGTGTTAATGTGTTGTGTTGTAGTTCCTCCACGGTCGAGGTTAGAGACAGCTGGACGTGTTAATGTGTTGTAGTTCCTCCACGGTCGAGGTTAGAGACAGCTGGACGTGTTAATGTGTTGTAGTTCCTCCACGGTCGAGGTTAGAGACAGCTGTGTTAATGTGTTTAATCCACGGTCGAGGTTAGAGACAGCTGGACGTGTGTTGTAGTTCCTCCACGGTCGAGGTTAGAGACAGCTGGACGTGTTAATGTGTTGTAGTTCCTCCACGGTCGAGGTTAGAGACAGCTGGACGTGTTAATGTGTTGTAGTTCCTCCACGGTCGAGGTTAGAGACAGCTGGACGTGTTAATGTGTTGTAGTTCCTGTTAATGTGTTGTAGTTCCTCCACGGTCGAGGTTAGAGACAGCTGGACGTGTTAATGTGTTGTAGTTCCTCCACGGTCGAGGTTAGAGACAGCTGGACGTGTTAATGTGTTGTAGTTCCTCCACGGTCGAGGTTAGAGACAGCTGGACGTGTTAATGTGTTGTAGTTCCTCCACGGTCGAGGTTAGAGACAGCTGGACGTGTTAATGTGTTGTAGTTCCTCCACGGTCGAGGTTAGAGACAGCTGGACGTGTTAATGTGTTGTAGTTCCTCCACGGTCGAGGTTAGAGACAGCTGGACGTGTTAATGTGTTGTAGTTCCTCCACGGTCGAGGTTAGAGACAGCTGGACGTGTTAATGTGTTGTAGTTCCTCCACGGTCGAGGTTAGAGACAGCTGGACGTGTTAATGTGTTAATGTTGTAGTTCCTCCACGGTCGAGGTTAGAGACAGCTGGACGTGTTAATGTGTTGTAGTTCCTCCACGGTCGAGGTTAGAGACAGCTGGACGTGTTAATGTGTTGTTCCTCCAGTTCCTCCACGGTTCCTCGAGGTTAGAGACAGCTGGACGTGTTAATGTGTTGTGTTGTAGTTCCTCCACGGTCGAGGTTAGAGACAGCTGGACGTGTTAACGTTCCTCCACGGTCGAGGTTAGAGACAGCTGGACGTGTTAATGTGTTTGTAGTTCCTCCACGTGTTAATGTGTTTGTAGTTCCGGTCGAGGTTAGAGACAGCTGGACGTGTTAATGTGTTGTAGTTCCTCCACGGTCGAGGTTAGAGACAGCTGGACGTGTTAATGTGTTGTAGTTCCTCCACGGTCGAGGTTAGAGACAGCTGGACGTGTTAATGTGTTGTAGTTCCTCCACGGTCGAGTTAGAGACAGCTGGACGTGTTAATGTGTTGTAGTTCCTCCACGGAGGTTAGAGACAGCTGGACGTGTTAATGTGTTGTAGTTCCTCCACGGTCGAGGTTAGAGACAGCTGGACGTGTTAATGTGTTGTAGTTCCTCCACGGTCGAGGTTAGAGACAGCTGGACGTGTTAATGTGTTGTAGTTCCTCCACGGTCGAGGTTAGAGACAGCTGGACGTGTTAATGTGTTGTAGTTCCTCCACGGTCGAGGTTAGAGACAGCTGGACGTGTTAATGTGTTGTAGTTCCTCCACGGTCGAGGTAGAGACAGCTAGAGACAGCTGGACGTGTTAATGTGTTGTAGTTCCTCCACGGTCGAGGTTAGAGACAGCTGGACGTGTTAATGTGTTGTAGTTCCTCCACGGTCGAGGTTAGAGACAGCTGGACGTGTTAATGTGTTGTAGTTCCTCCACGGTCGAGGTTAGAGACAGCTGGACGTGTTAATGTGTTTGTAGTTCCTCCACGGTCGAGGTTAGAGACAGCTGGACGTGTTAATGTGTTGTAGTTCCTCCACGGTC
>NW_025747748.1:20000-42500 GCF_021184085.1 Oncorhynchus gorbuscha
TGGTGTTCCTCTGGGTTATATTCTAGGAATAGATAGATAGAATGTGGTGTTCCTCTGGGTTCTATTCTAGGAATAGATAGATAGAATGTGGTGTTCCTCAGGGTTATATTCTAGAAATACATATAATGTAGTGTTCCTCAGGGTTTTATTCTAGATCCTCTGTTATTTCAGCCATAGCTCTCTAATAATTTATCGTCCCTTTCTCTTCCCCCTTCTCTCCTCTCTTCCCCTTCTCTCCTCTCTACCACCTCTCACCACTATCTTCCCCCTTCTCTCCTCTCCCCCTTCTCTCCTCTCCCCTTCTCTCCTCTCCCCCTTCTCTCCTCTCCCCTTCTCTCCTCTCCCCTTCTCTCCTCTCCCCCTTCTCTCCTCTCCCCCTTCTCTCCTCTCCCCCTTCTCTCCTCTCCCCTTCTCTCTTTCCCTCTCCTCTCTTTCCCCTCTCCTCTCTTTCCCCTCTCCTCTCTTCCCCCTTCTCTTCCCCCTCTCTCCTCTTCACCCCCTCTCCTCTCCTCTCTTCCCCCTTCTCTCCTCTCCTCTCTTCCCCTCTCTCCTTTCCTCTTCCCCTCTCTCCTCTTCACCCTCTCTCCTCTCTTCCCCTTCTCTCCTCTACCTCCTCTCTCTCCTCTCTACCTCCTCTCACCACTATCTTCCCCCTTCTCTCCTCTCCCTCTCTCCTCTTCCCCCTCTCTCCTCTCCTCTCCCTCTCTTCCCCCTTCTCTCCTCTCCTCTCTTACCCCTCTCTCCTCTCTTACCCCTCTCTCCTCTCTTACCCCTCTCTCCTCTCTTTCCCCTCTCTCCTCTCTTTCCCCTCTCTCCTCTTCCCCCTTCTCTCTTTCCCCTCTCTCCTCTTCACCCTCTCTCCTCTCCTTCCCCTCTCTCCTCTTCACCCTCTCTCCTCTCCTCTCTTCCCCCATCTCTCCTCTCTTCCCCCATCTCTCCTCTCTTCCCGCTTCTCTCTTACCCCTTTCTCCTCTTCCCCCTCTCTCCTCTCCTCTCTTCCCCCTTCTCTCTTCCCCCTCTCTCCCCTCCTCTCCTCTCTTCCCCCTTCTCTCTTTCCCCTCTCCTCTCTTTCCCCTCTCCTCTCTTTCCCCTCTCCTCTCTTTCCCCTCTCCTCTCTTTCCCCTCTCCTCTCTTTCCCCTCTCCTCTCTTTCCCTCTCCTCTCTTTCCCCTCTCCTCTCTTTCCCCTCTCCTCTCTTTCCCCTCTCCTCTCTTTCCCTCTCCTCTCTTTCCCCTCTCCTCTCTTTCCCCTCTCCTCTCTTTCCCCTCTCCTCTCTTTCCCCTCTCCTCTCTTTCCCCTCTCCTCTCTTTCCCCTCTCCTCTCTTTCCCCTCTCCTCTCTTTCCCCTCTCCTCTCTTTCCCCCTTCTCTTTCCCCTCTCTCCTCTTCACCCCTCTCCTCTCTTCCCCCTTCTCTCCTCTCCTCTCTTTCCCTCTCTCTCCCCTCTCCTCTCTTCCCCCTTCTCTCTCTCCTCTCTTTCCCCTCTCTCCTCTCTTCCTCCTCTCTCTTCCCTCTTCCCCTCTCTCTTCCCTCTTCTCTCCTCTCTTTCCCCCTCTCTCCTCTCTTTCCCCTCTCTCCTCTCTTTCCCTCTCTCTCTCTTTCCCCTCTCCTCTCTTCCCCCTTCTCTTTCCCTCTCTCCTCTTCACCCCCTCTCCTCTCTTTCCCCTTCTCTCCTCTCCTCTCTTCCCCCTTCTCTCCTCTCCTCTCTTTCCCCTCTCTCTCCTCTTTCCCCTCTCTCTCCTCTCTTTCCCCTCTCCTCTCTTTCCCTCTCTCCTCTCTTTCCCCTCTCTCCTCTCTTTCCCCTCCTCCTCTTCCCCTCTCTCTCTCTTTCCCCTCTCTCCTCTCTTTCCCCCTCTCTCCTCTCTTTCCCCCTCTCTCCTCTCTTTTCCCCTCTCTCCTCTCTTTCCCCCTCTCTCCTCTCTTTCCCTCTCTCCTCTCTTTCCCCTCTCTCTCTCTCTTTCCCCCTCTCTCCTCTCTTTCCCCCTCTCTCCTCTCTTTCCCCTCTCTCCTCTCTTTCCCCTCTCCTCTCTTTCCCCTCTCCTCTCTTTCCTCCTCTTTCCTCTCTCTCCTCTCTTTCCTCTCCTCTCTTTCCTCTCCTCTCTTTCCCCCTCTCCTCTCTTTCCTCCCCTCTCCTCTCTTTCCCCCTCTCCTCTCTTTCCCCCCTCTCCTCTCTTTCCCCCCTCTCCTCTCTTTCCCCCCTCTCCTCTCTTTCCCCTCTCTCCTCTCTTTCCCCTCTCTCCCTCTCTTTCCCCTCTCTCCTCTCTTTCCCCTCTCTCTCCTCTCTTTCCCCTTCTCTCCTCTCCTCTCCTCTCTTCCCCCTCTCTCTCCAGGCTCTAACTAAGACCTCAGCCAGCAGGAACGCTCTGGCGGCCATGTTATCTGAAGTCCCAGCATGCATCAGGACTAGAGTCAGTGAGCTTAGTCTCAGTCTGGACATCCTGTCCCTCCTGCTGGATATTATCTGTCCTAAACTACGACCTGTAGGTACACACACACACACACACACACACACACACACACACACACACACACACACACACACACACACACACACACACACACACACACACACACACACACACACACACACACACACACACACACACACACACACACACACACACACACACAGACACAGACACAGACACAGACACACACACACACAGACACACACACAGAGACACAGACGCACACTGGATATTATCTGTCCTAAACTATGACCTGTAGGGACACACACTGGATATTATCTGTCCTAAACTATGACCTGTAGGGACACACACTGGATATTATCTGTCCTAAACTATGACCTGTAGGGACACACACTGGATATTATCTGTCCTAAACTATGACCTGTAGGGACACACACTGGATATTATCTGTCCTAAACTATGACCTGTAGGGACACACACTGGATATTATCTGTCCTAAACTATGACCTGTAGGGACACACACTGGATATTATCTGTCCTAAACTATGACCTGTAGGGACACACACTGGATATTATCTGTCCCTAAACTACGACCTGTAGGGACACACACTGGATATTATCTGTCCTAAACTATGACCTGTAGGGACACACACACTGGATATTATCTGTCCTAAACTATGACCTGTAGGGACACACACTGGATATTATCTGTCCTAAACTATGACCTGTAGGGACACACACTGGATATTATCTGTCCTAAACTATGACCTGTAGATACACACACTGGATATTATCTGTCCTAAACTATGACCTGTAGGGACACACACTGGATATTATCTGTCCTAAACTATGACCTGTAGGGACACACACACACACTGGATATTATCTGTCCTAAACTATGACCTGTAGGGACACACACTGGATATTATCTGTCCCAAACTATGACCTGTAGGGACACACACTGGATATTATCTGTCCTAAACTATGACCTGTAGGGACACACACACACTGGATATTATCTGTCCTAAACTATGACCTGTAGGGACACACACTGGATATTATCTGTCCTAAACTATGACCTGTAGACACACACACTGGATATTATCTGTCCTAAACTATGACCTGTAGGGACACACACTGGATATTATCTGTCCTAAACTATGACCTGTAGATACACACACTGGATATTATCTGTCCTAAACTATGACCTGTAGGGACACACACACTGGATATTATCTGTCCTAAACTATGACCTGTAGGGACACACACTGGATATTATCTGTCCTAAACTATGACCTGTAGGGACACACACACTGGATATTATCTGTCCTAAACTATGACCTGTAGTACACACACACACTGGATATTATCTGTCCTAAACTATGACCTGTAGACACACACTGGATATTATTTGTCCTAAACTATGACCTGTAGACACACACTGGATATTATCTGTCCTAAACTATGACCTGTAGGGACACACACTGGATATTATCTGTCCTAAACTATGACCTGTAGGGACACACACTGGATAGTATCTGTCCTAAACTATGACCTGTAGGGACACACACTGGATATTATCTGTCCTAAACTATGACCTGTAGATACACACACACTGGATATTATCTGTCCTAAACTATGACCTGTAGGGACACACACTGGATAGTATCTGTCCTAAACTACGACCTGTAGGGACACACACACACTGGATATTATCTGTCCTAAACTATGACCTGTAGGGACACACACTGGATATTATCTGTCCTAAACTATGACCTGTAGGGACACACACACACACACTGGATATTATCTGTCCTAAACTATGACCTGTAGGGACACACACTGGATATTATCTGTCCTAAACTATGACCTGTAGGGACACACACTGGATAGTATCTGTCCTAAACTATGACCTGTAGACACACACTGGATATTATCTGTCCTAAACTATGACCTGTAGGGACACACACTGGATATTATCTGTCCTAAACTATGACCTGTAGGGACACACACTGGATATTATCTGTCCTAAACTATGACCTGTAGGGACACACACTGGATATTATCTGTCCTAAACTATGACCTGTAGGGACACACACTGGATATTATCTGTCCTAAACTATGACCTGTAGGGACACACACTGGATATTATCTGTCCTAAACTATGACCTGTAGGGACACACACTGGATATTATCTGTCCTAAACTATGACCTGTAGGGACACACACTGGATATTATCTGTCCTAAACTATGACCTGTAGGGACACACACTGGATATTATCTGTCCTAAACTATGACCTGTAGGGACACACACTGGATATTATCTGTCCTAAACTACGACCTGTAGGGACACACACTGGATATTATCTGTCCTAAACTATGACCTGTAGGGACACACACACTGGATATTATCTGTCCTAAACTATGACCTGTAGGGACACACACTGGATATTATCTGTCCTAAACTATGACCTGTAGGGACACACACTGGATATTATCTGTCCTAAACTATGACCTGTAGATACACACACTGGATATTATCTGTCCTAAACTATGACCTGTAGGGACACACACTGGATATTATCTGTCCTAAACTATGACCTGTAGGGACACACACACACACTGGATATTATCTGTCCTAAACTATGACCTGTAGGGACACACACTGGATATTATCTGTCCCAAACTATGACCTGTAGGGACACACACTGGATATTATCTGTCCTAAACTACGACCTGTAGGGACACACACACACTGGATATTATCTGTCCTAAACTATGACCTGTAGGGACACACACTGGATATTATCTGTCCTAAACTACGACCTGTAGACACACACACTGGATATTATCTGTCCTAAACTATGACCTGTAGGGACACACACTGGATATTATCTGTCCTAAACTATGACCTGTAGATACACACACTGGATATTATCTGTCCTAAACTATGACCTGTAGGGACACACACTGGATATTATCTGTCCTAAACTATGACCTGTAGGGACACACACTGGATATTATCTGTCCTAAACTATGACCTGTAGGGACACACACACTGGATATTATCTGTCCTAAACTATGACCTGTAGACACACACACTGGATATTATCTGTCCTAAACTACGACCTGTAGACACACACTGGATATTATTTGTCCTAAACTATGACCTGTAGACACACACTGGATATTATCTGTCCTAAACTATGACCTGTAGGGACACACACTGGATATTATCTGTCCTAAACTATGACCTGTAGGGACACACACTGGATAGTATCTGTCCTAAACTATGACCTGTAGGGACACACACTGGATATTATCTGTCCTAAACTATGACCTGTAGATACACACACACTGGATATTATCTGTCCTAAACTATGACCTGTAGGGACACACACTGGATAGTATCTGTCCTAAACTACGACCTGTAGGGACACACACACACTGGATATTATCTGTCCTAAACTATGACCTGTAGACACACACTGGATATTATCTGTCCTAAACTATGACCTGTAGGGACACACACACACACACTGGATATTATCTGTCCTAAACTATGACCTGTAGGGACACACACTGGATATTATCTGTCCTAAACTATGACCTGTAGGGACACACACTGGATAGTATCTGTCCTAAACTATGACCTGTAGACACACACTGGATATTATCTGTCCTAAACTATGACCTGTAGGGACACACACTGGATAGTATCTGTCCCAAACTACGACCTGTAGGGACACACACTGGATATTATCTGTCCTAAACTATGACCTGTAGGGACACACACTGGATATTATCTGTCCCAAACTATGACCTGTAGGGACACACACACACACTGGATATTATCTGTCCTAAACTATGACCTGTAGGGACACACACTGGATAGTATCTGTCCTAAACTATGACCTGTAGGGACACACACTGGATATTATCTGTCCTAAACTATGACCTGTAGGGACACACACTGGATATTATCTGTCCTAAACTATGACCTGTAGGGACACACACTGGATATTATCTGTCCTAAACTATGACCTGTAGGTACACACACTGGATATTATCTGTCCTAAACTACGACCTGTAGGGACACACACTGGATATTATCTGTCCTAAACTATGACCTGTAGGGACACACACTGGATATTATCTGTCCTAAACTATGACCTGTAGGGACACACACGGGATATTATCTGTCCTAAACTATGACCTGTAGGGACACACACTGGGTATTATCTGTCCTAAACTATGACCTGTAGGGACACACACTGGATATTATCTGTCCTAAACTACGACCTGTAGGGACACACACTGGATATTATCTGTCCTAAACTATGACCTGTAGGTACACACACTGGATATTATCTGTCCTAACCTATGACCTGTAGATACACACACTGGATATTATCTGTCCCAAACTACGACCTGTAGGGACACACACTGGATATTATCTGTCCCAAACTACGACCTGTAGGGACACACACTGGATATTATCTGTCCTAAACTACGACCTGTAGGGACACACACACACTGGATAGTATCTGTCCTAAACTATGATCTGTAGATACACACACTGGATAGTATCTGTCCTAAACTATGACCTGTAGGGACACACACTGGATATTATCTGTCCTAAACTACGACCTGTAGGGACACACACTGGATATTATCTGTCCTAAACTATGACCTGTAGGGACACACACTGGATATTATCTGTCCTAAACTATGACCTGTAGGGACACACACTGGATATTATCTGTCCTAAACTATGACCTGTAGGGACACACACACTGGATATTATCTGTCCTAAACTATGACCTGTAGGGACACACACTGGATATTATCTGTCCTAAACTATGATCTGTAGATACACACACTGGATATTATCTGTCCTAAACTATGACCTGTAGGGACACACACTGGATATTATCTGTCCTAAACTATGACCTGTAGGGACACACACACTGGATATTATCTGTCCTAAACTATGACCTGTAGGGACACACACTGGATATTATCTGTCCTAAACTATGACCTGTAGGTACACACACACACACTGGATATTATCTGTCCTAAACTATGACCTGTAGGGACACACACACACACACACACACACACACACACACACACACACACACACACACACACACACACACACACACACACACACACACACACACACACACACACACTGGATATTATCTGTCCTAAACTATGACCTGTAGACACACACACACACACACACACACACACACACACACACACACACACACACACACACACACACACACACACACACACACACACACACACTGGATATTATCTGTCCTAAACTATGACCTGTAGGGACACACACACACACACACACACACACACACACACACACACACTGGATATTATCTGTCCTAAACTACGACCTGTAGGGACACACACTGGATAGTATCTGTCCTAAACTATGACCTGTAGGTACACACACACACACACACTGTCACACACACACACACACACACACACACACACACACACACACACACACACACACACACACACACACACACACACACACACTGGATATTATCTGTCCTAAACTATGACCTGTAGGTACACACACTGGATATTATCTGTCCTAAACTATGACCTGTAGGGACACACACTGGATATTATCTGTCCTAAACTATGACCTGTAGGGACACACACTGGATATTATCTGTCCTAAACTATGACCTGTAGGGACACACACTGGATATTATCTGTCCTAAACTATGACCTGTAGGGACACACACTGGATATTATCTGTCCTAAACTATGACCTGTAGGGACACACACTGGATATTATCTGTCCTAAACTATGACCTGTAGGGACACACACACTGGATAGTATCTGTCCTAAACTACGACCTGTAGGGACACACACTGGATATTATCTGTCCTAAACTATGACCTGTAGGGACACACACACTGGATAGTATCTGTCCTAAACTATGACCTGTAGGGACACACACTGGATATTATCTGTCCTAAACTATGACCTGTAGGGACACACACTGGATATTATCTGTCCTAAACTATGACCTGTAGGGACACACACACACTGGATAGTATCTGTCCTAAACTACGACCTGTAGGGACACACACTGGATATTATCTGTCCCAAACTATGACCTGTAGGGACACACACACACTGGATATTATCTGTCCTAAACTATGACCTGTAGATACACACACTGGATATTATCTGTCCCAAACTATGACCTGTAGGTACACACACACACTGGATATTATCTGTCCTAAACTACGACCTGTAGGGACACACACTGGATATTATCTGTCCTAAACTACGACCTGTAGGGACACACACTGGATATTATCTGTCCTAAACTATGACCTGTAGGGACACACACTGGATATTATCTGTCCTAAACTATGACCTGTAGGGACACACACTGGATATTATCTGTCCTAAACTATGACCTGTAGGGACACACACTGGATAGTATCTGTCCTAAACTATGACCTGTAGGGACACACACTGGATATTATCTGTCCCAAACTACGACCTGTAGGGACACACACTGGATATTATCTGTCCTAAACTACGACCTGTAGGGACACACACTGGATATTATCTGTCCCAAACTATGACCTGTAGGGACACACACGGGATATTATCTGTCCTAAACTATGACCTGTAGACACACACACTGGATAGTATCTGTCCTAAACTACGACCTGTAGGGACACACACTGGATATTATCTGTCCTAAACTATGACCTATAGGGACACACACTGGATATTATCTGTCCTAAACTATGACCTGTAGGGACACACACTGGATATTATCTGTCCTAAACTATGACCTGTAGGGACACACACTGGATATTATCTGTCCTAAACTATGACCTGTAGGGACACACACACTGGATAGTATCTGTCCTAAACTATGACCTGTAGGGACACACACTGGATATTATCTGTCCCAAACTACGACCTGTAGGGACACACACTGGATATTATCTGTCCCAAACTATGACCTGTAGGGACACACACTGGATATTATCTGTCCTAAACTACGACCTGTAGGGACACACACTGGATATTATCTGTCCTAAACTACGACCTGTAGGGACACACACACACTGGATATTATCTGTCCTAAACTATGACCTGTAGGGACACACACTGGATATTATCTGTCCTAAACTACGACCTGTAGGGACACACACTGGATATTATCTGTCCTAAACTACGACCTGTAGGGACACACACTGGATATTATCTGTCCTAAACTATGACCTGTAGGTACACACACACACACTGGATATTATCTGTCCTAAACTACGACCTGTAGGGACACACACTGGATATTATCTGTCCTAAACTATGACCTGTAGGGACACACACTGGATATTATCTGTCCCAAACTATGACCTGTAGGGACACACACTGGATATTATCTGTCCCAAACTATGACCTGTAGGGACACACACACACTGGATATTATCTGTCCTAAACTATGACCTGTAGGGACACACACTGGATATTATCTGTCCTAAACTATGACCTGTAGGTACACACACTGGATATTATCTGTCCTAAACTATGACCTGTAGGGACACACACACTGGATATTATCTGTCCTAACCTATGACCTGTAGGGACACACACTGGATATTATCTGTCCTAAACTATGACCTGTAGGGACACACACTGGATATTATCTGTCCTAACCTATGACCTGTAGGGACACACACTGGATATTATCTGTCCTAAACTACGACCTGTAGGGACACACACTGGATATTATCTGTCCTAAACTATGACCTGTAGGGACACACACTGGATAGTATCTGTCCTAACCTATGACCTGTAGGGACACACACTGGATATTATCTGTCCTAAACTATGACCTGTAGGGACACACACTGGATATTATCTGTCCTAAACTATGACCTGTAGGGACACACACTGGATATTATCTGTCCTAAACTATGACCTGTAGGTACACACACTGGATATTATCTGTCCTAAACTATGACCTGTAGGGACACACACACTGGATATTATATGTCCTAAACTACGACCTGTAGGGACACACACACTGGATATTATCTGTCCTAAACTATGACCTGTAGGGACACACACTGGATATTATCTGTCCTAAACTACGACCTGTAGGGACACACACTGGATATTATCTGTCCCAAACTATGACCTGTAGGGACACACACTGGATATTATCTGTCCTAAACTACGACCTGTAGGGACACACACTGGATATTATCTGTCCTAACCTATGACCTGTAGATACACACACTGGATATTATCTGTCCCAAACTACGACCTGTAGGGACACACACTGGATATTATCTGTCCCAAACTACGACCTGTAGGGACACACACTGGATATTATCTGTCCTAAACTACGACCTGTAGGGACACACACACACTGGATAGTATCTGTCCTAAACTATGATCTGTAGATACACACACTGGATAGTATCTGTCCTAAACTATGACCTGTAGGGACACACACTGGATATTATCTGTCCTAAACTACGACCTGTAGGGACACACACTGGATATTATCTGTCCTAAACTATGACCTGTAGGGACACACACTGGATATTATCTGTCCTAAACTATGACCTGTAGGGACACACACTGGATATTATCTGTCCTAAACTATGACCTGTAGGGACACACACACTGGATATTATCTGTCCTAAACTATGACCTGTAGGGACACACACTGGATATTATCTGTCCTAAACTATGACCTGTAGGGACACACACTGGATATTATCTGTCCTAAACTATGATCTGTAGATACACACACTGGATATTATCTGTCCTAAACTATGACCTGTAGGGACACACACTGGATATTATCTGTCCTAAACTACGACCTGTAGGGACACACACTGGATATTATCTGTCCTAAACTATGACCTGTAGGGACACACACTGGATATTATCTGTCCTAAACTATGACCTGTAGGTACACACACACACACTGGATATTATCTGTCCTAAACTATGACCTGTAGGGACACACACACACACACACACACACACACACACACACACACACACACACACACACACACACACACACACACACACACTGGATATTATCTGTCCTAAACTATGACCTGTAGGGACACACACACACACACACACACACACACACACACACACACACACACACACACACACACTGGATATTATCTGTCCTAAACTATGACCTGTAGGGACACACACACACACACACACACACACACACACACACACACACACACACACTGGATATTATCTGTCCTAAACTACGACCTGTAGGGACACACACTGGATAGTATCTGTCCTAAACTATGACCTGTAGGTACACACACACACACACACACACACACACACACACACACACACACACACACACACACACACACACACACACACACACACACACACACACACACACACACACACACACTGGATATTATCTGTCCTAAACTATGACCTGTAGGGACACACACTGGATATTATCTGTCCTAAACTATGACCTGTAGGGACACACACTGGATATTATCTGTCCTAAACTATGACCTGTAGGGACACACACTGGATATTATCTGTCCTAAACTATGACCTGTAGGGACACACACTGGATATTATCTGTCCTAAACTATGACCTGTAGACACACACACTGGATATTATCTGTCCTAAACTATGACCTGTAGGGACACACACTGGATATTATCTGTCCTAAACTATGACCTGTAGGGACACACACACACTGGATAGTATCTGTCCTAAACTACGACCTGTAGGGACACACTGGATATTATCTGTCCCAAACTATGACCTGTAGGGACACACACACACTGGATAGTATCTGTCCTAAACTATGACCTGTAGGGACACACACTGGATATTATCTGTCCTAAACTATGACCTGTAGGGACACACACTGGATATTATCTGTCCTAAACTATGACCTGTAGGGACACACACACACTGGATAGTATCTGTCCTAAACTACGACCTGTAGATACACACACTGGATATTATCTGTCCCAAACTATGACCTGTAGGTACACACACACACTGGATATTATCTGTCCTAAACTACGACCTGTAGGGACACACACTGGATATTATCTGTCCTAAACTATGACCTGTAGGGACACACACACTGGATATTATCTGTCCTAAACTATGACCTGTAGGGACACACACTGGATATTATCTGTCCCAAACTACGACCTGTAGACACACACACTGGATATTATCTGTCCCAAACTATGACCTGTAGGGACACACACTGGATATTATCTGTCCTAACCTATGACCTGTAGGGACACACACTGGATATTATCTGTCCTAAACTACGACCTGTAGGGACACACACTGGATATTATCTGTCCTAAACTATGACCTGTAGGGACACACACTGGATATTATCTGTCCTAAACTATGACCTGTAGGGACACACACTGGATATTATCTGTCCTAAACTATGACCTGTAGGGACACACACTGGATAGTATCTGTCCTAAACTATGACCTGTAGGGACACACACTGGATATTATCTGTCCCAAACTACGACCTGTAGGGACACACACTGGATATTATCTGTCCTAAACTACGACCTGTAGGGACACACACTGGATATTATCTGTCCCAAACTATGACCTGTAGGGACACACACGGGATATTATCTGTCCTAAACTATGACCTGTAGACACACACACTGGATAGTATCTGTCCTAAACTACGACCTGTAGGGACACACACTGGATATTATCTGTCCTAAACTATGACCTGTAGGGACACACACTGGATATTATCTGTCCTAAACTATGACCTGTAGGGACACACACACTGGATATTATCTGTCCTAAACTATGACCTGTAGGTACACACACACACACTGGATATTATCTGTCCTAAACTATGACCTGTAGGGACACACACACACACACACACACACACACACACACACACACACACACACACACACACACACACACACACACACACACACACACACACACACACTGGATATTATCTGTCCTAAACTATGACCTGTAGGGACACACACACACACACACACACACACACACACACACACACACACACACACACACACACACACACACACACACTGGATATTATCTGTCCTAAACTATGACCTGTAGGGACACACACACACACACACACACACACACACACACACACACACACACACACACACACACACTGGATATTATCTGTCCTAAACTACGACCTGTAGGGACACACACTGGATAGTATCTGTCCTAAACTATGACCTGTAGGTACACACACACACACACACACACACACACACACACACACACACACACACACACACACACACACACACACACACACACACACACACACACACACACTGGATATTATCTGTCCTAAACTATGACCTGTAGGGACACACACTGGATATTATCTGTCCTAAACTATGACCTGTAGGGACACACACTGGATATTATCTGTCCTAAACTATGACCTGTAGGGACACACACTGGATATTATCTGTCCTAAACTATGACCTGTAGGGGACACACTGGATATTATCTGTCCTAAACTATGACCTGTAGACACACACACTGGATATTATCTGTCCTAAACTATGACCTGTAGGGACACACACTGGATATTATCTGTCCTAAACTATGACCTGTAGGGACACACACACACTGGATAGTATCTGTCCTAAACTACGACCTGTAGGGACACACACTGGATATTATCTGTCCCAAACTATGACCTGTAGGGACACACACTGGATAGTATCTGTCCTAAACTATGACCTGTAGGGACACACACTGGATATTATCTGTCCTAAACTATGACCTGTAGGGACACACACTGGATATTATCTGTCCTAAACTATGACCTGTAGGGACACACACACACTGGATAGTATCTGTCCTAAACTACGACCTGTAGGGACACACACTGGATATTATCTGTCCCAAACTATGACCTGTAGGGACACACACACACTGGATATTATCTGTCCTAAACTATGACCTGTAGATACACACACTGGATATTATCTGTCCCAAACTATGACCTGTAGGTACACACACACACTGGATATTATCTGTCCTAAACTACGACCTGTAGGGACACACACTGGATATTATCTGTCCTAAACTATGACCTGTAGGGACACACACACTGGATATTATCTGTCCTAAACTATGACCTGTAGGGACACACACTGGATATTATCTGTCCCAAACTACGACCTGTAGACACACACACTGGATATTATCTGTCCCAAACTATGACCTGTAGGGACACACACTGGATATTATCTGTCCTAACCTATGACCTGTAGGGACACACACTGGATATTATCTGTCCTAAACTACGACCTGTAGGGACACACACTGGATATTATCTGTCCTAAACTATGACCTGTAGGGACACACACTGGATATTATCTGTCCTAAACTATGACCTGTAGGGACACACACTGGATATTATCTGTCCTAAACTATGACCTGTAGGGACACACACTGGATAGTATCTGTCCTAAACTATGACCTGTAGGGACACACACTGGATATTATCTGTCCCAAACTACGACCTGTAGGGACACACACTGGATATTATCTGTCCTAAACTATGACCTGTAGGGACACACACTGGATATTATCTGTCCCAAACTATGACCTGTAGGGACACACACGGGATATTATCTGTCCTAAACTATGACCTGTAGACACACACACTGGATAGTATCTGTCCTAAACTACGACCTGTAGGGACACACACTGGATATTATCTGTCCTAAACTATGACCTGTAGGGACACACACTGGATATTATCTGTCCTAAACTATGACCTGTAGGGACACACACACTGGATATTATCTGTCCTAAACTATGACCTGTAGGGACACACACACTGGATATTATCTGTCCTAAACTATGACCTGTAGGGACACACACTGGATATTATCTGTCCCAAACTACGACCTGTAGGGACACACACTGGATATTATCTGTCCCAAACTATGACCTGTAGGGACACACACTGGATATTATCTGTCCTAAACTACGACCTGTAGGGACACACACTGGATATTATCTGTCCTAAACTACGACCTGTAGGGACACACACACTGGATATTATCTGTCCTAAACTATGACCTGTAGGGACACACACTGGATATTATCTGTCCTAAACTACGACCTAGGGACACACACTGGATATTATCTGTCCTAAACTACGACCTGTAGGGACACACACTGGATATTATCTGTCCTAAACTATGACCTGTAGGTACACACACACACACTGGATATTATCTGTCCTAAACTACGACCTGTAGGGACACACACTGGATATTATCTGTCCTAAACTATGACCTGTAGGGACACACACTGGATATTATCTGTCCCAAACTATGACCTGTAGGGACACACACTGGATATTATCTGTCCCAAACTATGACCTGTAGGGACACACACACACTGGATATTATCTGTCCTAAACTATGACCTGTAGGGACACACACTGGATATTATCTGTCCTAAACTATGACCTGTAGGTACACACACTGGATATTATCTGTCCCAAACTATGACCTGTAGACACACACACTGGATATTATCTGTCCTAAACTATGACCTGTAGGGACACACACACTGGATATTATCTGTCCTAACCTATGACCTGTAGGGACACACACTGGATATTATCTGTCCTAAACTATGACCTGTAGGGACACACACTGGATATTATCTGTCCTAACCTATGACCTGTAGGGACACACACTGGATATTATCTGTCCTAAACTATGACCTGTAGGGACACACACTGGATATTATCTGTCCTAACCTATGACCTGTAGGGACACACACTGGATATTATCTGTCCTAAACTATGACCTGTAGGGACACACACTGGATATTATCTGTCCTAAACTATGACCTGTAGGGACACACACTGGATATTATCTGTCCTAACCTATGACCTGTAGGGACACACACTGGATATTATCTGTCCTAAACTATGACCTGTAGGGACACACACTGGATAGTATCTGTCCTAAACTATGACCTGTAGGGACACACACACTGGATATTATCTGTCCTAAACTATGACCTGTAGGGACACACACTGGATATTATCTGTCCTAAACTATGACCTGTAGGGACACACACACTGGATATTATCTGTCCTAAACTATGACCTGTAGGGACACACACTGGATATTATCTGTCCTAAACTATGACCTGTAGGGACACACACTGGATATTATCTGTCCTAAACTATGACCTGTAGGTACACACACTGGATATTATCTGTCCTAAACTACGACCTGTAGGTACACACACACACACTGGATATTATCTGTCCTAAACTATGACCTGTAGGGACACACACTGGATATTATCTGTCCCAAACTATGACCTGTAGGGACACACACTGGATATTATCTGTCCTAAACTACGACCTGTAGGTACACACACACACACTGGATATTATCTGTCCTAAACTATGACCTGTAGGGACACACACACACACACACACACACAGACACACACACACACACACACACACACACACTGGATATTATCTGTCCTAAACTATGACCTGTAGGGACACACACTGGATATTATCTGTCCCAAACTATGACCTGTAGGGACACACACTGGATATTATCTGTCCTAAACTATGACCTGTAGGGACACACACTGGATATTATCTGTCCTAAACTACGACCTGTAGGGACACACACTGGATATTATCTGTCCTAAACTATGACCTGTAGGGACACACACTGGATAGTATCTGTCCTAACCTATGACCTGTAGGGACACACACTGGATATTATCTGTCCTAAACTATGACCTGTAGGGACACACACTGGATATTATCTGTCCTAAACTATGACCTGTAGGTACACACACTGGATATTATCTGTCCTAAACTATGACCTGTAGGGACACACACACTGGATATTATATGTCCTAAACTACGACCTGTAGGGACACACACACTGGATATTATCTGTCCTAAACTATGACCTGTAGGGACACACACTGGATATTATCTGTCCTAAACTATGACCTGTAGGGACACACACTGGATATTATCTGTCCCAAACTATGACCTGTAGGGACACACACTGGATATTATCTGTCCTAAACTACGACCTGTAGGGACACACACTGGATATTATCTGTCCTAAACTATGACCTGTAGGGACACACACTGGATATTATCTGTCCTAAACTATGACCTGTAGGTACACACACTGGATATTATCTGTCCTAAACTATGACCTGTAGGGACACACACTGGATATTATCTGTCCTAAACTATGACCTGTAGGGACACACACTGGATATTATCTGTCCTAAACTATGACCTGTAGGGACACACACTGGATATTATCTGTCCTAAACTACGACCTGTAGGGACACACACACACGGGATATTATCTGTCCTAAACTATGACCTGTAGGGACACACACTGGATAGTATCTGTCCTAAACTATGACCTGTAGGGACACACACTGGATAGTATCTGTCCTAAACTATGACCTGTTGTTGTTGTCCTGGCCCCACATGGCCAGGTCTCTAACCTCTTCCCTATAGGCTGTCTCATCGTTGTCGGTAATCAGGCCTAGCACTGTTGTCATCTGCAAACTTAATGATGGTGTTGGAGTCTGGCCTGGCTGTGCAGTCATGAGTGAACAGGAGTACAGGAGGGGAATGAGCACGCACCCTGAGGGGCCCCGTGTTGGGGATCAGCGTGGCGGATGTGTTGTTACCTACCCTCACCACCTGGGGGCGGGCTGTCAGGAAGTCCAGGATCCAGTTGCAGAGGGAGGTGTTTAGTCCCAGGGTCCTTAGCTTATTGATGAGCTTTGAGGGCACTAAGGTGTTGAACGCTGAGCTGTAGTCGATGAATAGCATTCTCACATAATGTTCCTTTTGTCCAGTTAGGAAAGGGCAGTGTGGAGTGCTATAGAGACTGTGTCATCTGTGTATCTGTTGGGGCGGTATGCGAATTGGAGCGGGTGTAGGGTTCCCGGGAGGATGGTGTTGTGAGCCACGACCAGCCTTTCAGAGCACTTCATTGCCTACAGACGTGAGTGCCACAGGTAATCAATTAGCCAGCTTACCTTTACTTTCTTTGGCACAGGGACTATGGTGGTCTGCTTGAAACAAGTAGCTATTACACACGCAGTCAGGAAGAGGTTGAGAACGTCAGTGAAGGCACTTGCCAGTTGGTTCAGGCTCTGAGTACTCGTCCTGGTAATCCGTCTGAATGTTGACCTGTTTGGAGGTCTTGTTCACGTAGGCTACCGAGAGCTTTATCACACAGTCATCCAGAACAGCTGGTGCTGTCGTGCATGCTTCAGTGTTGCTTGCCTCGAAGCGAGCATAAAAGGCATTTAGGTCGTCAGGTCGCGTCACTGGGCAGCTCCCGGCTCGGTCTCCCTTTGTAGTCCGTAATAGGTTGTGTCACTGGGCAGCTCCCGGCTCGGTCTCCCTTTGTAGTCCGTAATAGGTCGTGTCACTGGGCAGCCCCCGGCTCGGTCTCCCTTTGTAGTCTTGTTTATGGCCTTATACAGCTGGTTGAGAGGTCTTAGTACCAGCATCATGTTTATGGTCTTATACAGCTGGTTGAGAGGTCTCAGTGCCAGCATCAGTCTTGTTTATGGTCTTATACAGCTGGTTGAGAGGTCTCAGTGCCAGCATCATGTTTATGGTCTTATACAGCTGGTTGAGAGGTCTCAGTACCAGCATCAGTCTTGTTCATGGCCTTATACAGCTGGTTGAGAGGTCTCAGTACCAGCATCATGTTTATGGCCTTATACAGCTGGTTGAGAGGTCTCAGTACCAGCATCAGTCTTGTTTATGGTCTTATACAGCTGGTTGAGAGGTCTCAGTACCAGCATCATGTTTATGGCCTTATACAGCTGGTTGAGAGGTCTTAGTGCCAGCATCATGTTTATGGCCTTATACAGCTGGTTGAGAGGTCTCAGTACCAGCATCATGTTTATGGCCTTATACAGCTGGTTGAGAGGTCTCAGTGCCAGCATCAGTCTTGTTCATGGTCTTATACAGCTGGTTGAGAGGTCTCAGTACCAGCATCATGTTTATGGCCTTATACAGCTGGTTGAGAGGTCTCAGTGCTAGCATCATGTTTATGGCCTTATACAGCTGGTTGAGAGGTCTCAGTGCCAGCATCAGTCTTGTTTATGGTCTTATACAGCTGGTTGAGAGGACTTAGTGCCAGCATCAGTCTTATTTATGGCCTTATACAGCTGGTTGAGAGGTCTCAGTACCAGCATCAGTCTTGTTTATGGCCTTATACAGCTGGTTGAGAGGTCTCAGTACCAGCATCATGTTTATGGCCTTATACAGCTGGTTGAGAGGTCTTAGTGCCAGCATCATGTTTATGGTCTTATACAGCTGGTTGAGAGGTCTTAGTGCCAGCATCATGTTTATGGTCTTATACAGCTGGTTGAGAGGTCTCAGTGCCAGCATCAGTCTTGTTTATGGTCTTATACAGCTGGTTGAGAGGTCTTAGTGCCAGCATCATGTTTATGGTCTTATACAGCTGGTTGAGAGGTCTCAGTGCCAGCATCAGTCTTGTTTATGGCCTTATACAGCTGGTTGAGAGGTCTTAGTGCCAGCATCATGTTTATGGTCTTATACAGCTGGTTGAGAGGTCTTAGTGCCAGCATCATGTTTATGGTCTTATACAGCTGGTTGAGAGGTCTTAGTGCCAGCATCATGTTTATGGTCTTATACAGCTGGTTGAGAGGTCTTAGTGCCAGCATCAGTCTTGTTTATGGCCTTATACAGCTGGTTGAGAGGTCTTAGTGCCAGCATCATGTTTATGGTCTTATACAGCTGGTTGAGAGGTCTTAGTGCCAGCATCAGTCTTGTTTATGGTCTTATACAGCTGGTTGAGAGGTCTTAGTGCCAGCATCATGTTTATGGTCTTATACAGCTGGTTGAGAGGTCTTAGTGCCAGCATCATGTTTATGGCCTTATACAGCTGGTTGAGAGGTCTTAGTGCCAGCATCATGTTTATGGTCTTATACAGCTGGTTGAGAGGTCTTAGTGCCAGCATCATGTTTATGGTCTTATACAGCTGGTTGAGAGGTCTTAGTGCCAGCATCATGTTTATGGCCTTATACAGCTGATTGAGAGGTCTCAGTGCCAGCATCAGTCTTGTTCATGGCCTTATACAGCTGGTTGAGAGGTCTCAGTACCAGCATCATGTTTATGGCCTTATACAGCTGGTTGAGAGGTCTTAGTGCCAGCATCATGTTTATGGCCTTATACAGCTGGTTGAGAGGTCTCAGTACCAGCATCATGTTTATGGTCTTATACAGCTGGTTGAGAGGTCTCAGTACCAGCATCAGTCTTGTTCATGGCCTTATACAGCTGGTTGAGAGGTCTCAGTACCAGCATCATGTTTATGGCCTTATACAGCTGGTTGAGAGGTCTCAGTACCAGCATCATGTTTATGGCCTTATACAGCTGGTTGAGAGGTCTCAGTACCAGCATCATGTTTATGGTCTTATACAGCTGGTTGAGAGGTCTCAGTACCAGCATCAGTCTTGTTCATGGCCTTATACAGCTGGTTGAGAGGTCTCAGTACCAGCATCATGTTTATGGCCTTATACAGCTGGTTGAGAGGTCTTAGTGCCAGCATCATGTTTATGGCCTTATACAGCTGGTTGAGAGGTCTTAGTGCCAGCATCATGTTTATGGCCTTATACAGCTGGTTGAGAGGTCTTAGTGCCAGCATCATGTTTATGGCCTTATACAGCTGGTTGAGAGGTCTCAGTGCCAGCATCAGTCTTGTTCATGGTCTTATACAGCTGGTTGAGAGGTCTCAGTACCAGCATCATGTTTATGGCCTTATACAGCTGGTTGAGAGGTCTCAGTGCTAGCATCATGTTTATGGCCTTATACAGCTGGTTGAGAGGTCTCAGTGCCAGCATCAGTCTTGTTTATGGTCTTATACAGCTGGTTGAGAGGACTTAGTGCCAGCATCAGTCTTATTTATGGCCTTATACAGCTGGTTGAGAGGTCTCAGTACCAGCATCAGTCTTGTTTATGGCCTTATACAGCTGGTTGAGAGGTCTCAGTGCCAGCATCAGTCTTGTTTATGGTCTTATACAGCTGGTTGAGAGGTCTTAGTGCCAGCATCATGTTTATGGTCTTATACAGCTGGTTGAGAGGTCTCAGTGCCAGCATCAGTCTTGTTTATGGCCTTATACAGCTGGTTGAGAGGTCTTAGTGCCAGCATCATGTTTATGGTCTTATACAGCTGGTTGAGAGGTCTTAGTGCCAGCATCATGTTTATGGTCTTATACAGCTGGTTGAGAGGTCTTAGTGCCAGCATCATGTTTATGGTCTTATACAGCTGGTTGAGAGGTCTTAGTGCCAGCATCAGTCTTGTTTATGGCCTTATACAGCTGGTTGAGAGGTCTCAGTACCAGCATCAGTCTTGTTCATGGCCTTATACAGCTGGTTGAGAGGTCTTAGTGCCAGCATCATGTTTATGGCCTTATACAGCTGGTTGAGAGGTCTTAGTACCAGCATCAGTCTTGTTTATGGCCTTATACAGCTGGTTGAGAGGTCTCAGTGCCAGCATCATGTTTATGGCCTTATACAGCTGGTTGAGAGGTCTTAGTGCCAGCATCAGTCTTGTTTATGGTCTTATACAGCTGGTTGAGAGGTCTTAGTGCCAGCATCATGTTTATGGCCTTATACAGCTGGTTGAGAGGTCTCAGTGCCAGCATCAGTCTTGTTTATGGCCTTATACAGCTGGTTGAGAGGTCTTAGTACCAGCATCATGTTTATGGTCTTATACAGCTGGTTGAGAGGTCTCAGTACCAGCATCATGTTTATGGTCTTATACAGCTGGTTGAGAGGTCTCAGTACCAGCATCATGTTTATGGCCTTATACAGCTGGTTGAGAGGTCTCAGTACCAGCATCATGTTTATGGCCTTATACAGCTGGTTGAGAGGT
>NW_025747749.1:0-5000 GCF_021184085.1 Oncorhynchus gorbuscha
TTGTCATGCAGGTGAAAGAGGACCCAAACGCGACTTAACAGAAACAGAGTTTATTAAAGTCCAAAACGGAATAACAGAAATCCTCTAGATTTGTAGAGGGGAAAACAACTGGAGAAGCGGCCACAGACTGCGTTAGCTTCGGGTAGGCGCAGGCCGTGATCGAGCTGAGACACCTGCTCACACGCAGCGTCTGATGAGGCACAAAACACGACAGGACAGGGTGATACACAATCACGGCAAAAACACGACAGGACAGGGCGAAAACATAATCACAGCATGGTGAATACAATACAAGGAACCGACGGAACAGGAACGGATCACAAAGGAATAAATAGGGACTCTAATCAGGGGAAAGGATCGGGAACAGGTGTGGGAGACTAAATGATGATTAGGGGAATAGGAACAGCTGGGAGCAGAGACGGAACGACAGAGAGAAGAGAGAGCGAGAGAGTGAGAGAAGGGAGGAGAGAGGGATAGAACCAAACAAGACCAGCAGGGGAAACGAATAGCATGGGAGCACAGGGACAAGACATGACAATAAATGACAAACATGACAGTACCCCCACTCACCGGCGCCTCCTGGCGCACTTTCCGAGGGAAGGAATCCTGGCGGCCGCGGAGAAATCATCGATGAGCGACGGTCCAGCACGTCCCGAGACGGAACCCAACTCCTCAGGACGTAACCCTCCCAATCCACTAGGTATTGGTGACCCCGTCCCGAACGCATGTCCATAATTTTATGTACCTTGTAAATAGGTGCGCTCGACAAGGACGGAGGAGAGGGAAGACGAGCGGGGGTGCGAAGAAGACTTAACACAGGAGACATGGAAGACAGGATGGACGCGACGAAGATGTGCGGAAGAAGCAGTCGCACAGCGACTGGGGTTGGCGACCTGGGAGACACGGAGCCGGACCAGCTGAACCGCGGAGTCAGCTTACGAGAAGCTGTCGTAAGAGGAAGGTTGCAGTGGAAAGCCACACTCTCTGGCCGCAACAATACCTTGGACTCTTAATCCTCGTTTATTGGCGGCTCTCACCGTCTGTGCCCTGTGACCAGTGCAGACCTCACCCTCCTCCAGGTGCGCTCACAACGTTGGACAAACGCTTGAAGCGGAGGAAACGCTGGACTCGGCAAGCTGGGATGAGAACAGAGGAGGCTGGCACCCAGACTACTCTGAAAGCGGAGAATAACCCGGTAGCAGACGAAGGAAGCGAATTGTGACGTATTCTGCCCAGGGAGCTGTTCTGCCCAAGACGCAGGGTTTCTGAAAAGGCTGCGTAGTATCGTGTCGTCTGATTGGCCTCTCTCTTGACCGTTAGACTGGGGATGAAACCCGGAAGAGAGACTGAGGGGCACCAATCAAGCGACAGAACTCCCTCCAAAACTGTGACGTGGTGCGGACCTCTGTGTCTGAAGCTTGGCGTCTAACGGAGAGCCATGGTCTGAATACATTCTCAATAATGATTTGTGCCGTCTCATAGCGGAAGGAAGTTTTACTTGGCGAGGGAATGAAATGTGCCGCCTTAGAGAACCTCCGACAACCGTCAGAATCACAGTCTTCCCACGCCCAGACAAACCCGGTAATGAAGTCTAAGGCAATGTGAGACCATGGTCGAGAAGGAATGGGGAGCGGTCTGAGACGACCGGCAGGAGGAGGAGTTACCCGACTTAGTCTGCGCGCAGTCCGAACAAGCAGCCACGAACGCGGCGCGTGTCACGCTCTGAGTCGGCCACCAAAACGCTGGCGAATAGACGCAAGAGTGCCTCGAACACCGGGATGACCCGCTAACTTGGCAGAGTGAGCCCACTGAAGAACAGCCAGACGAGTGGAAACAGGAACGAAAAGGAGGTTACTAGGACAAGCGCGCGGCGACGCAGTGTGCGTGAGTGCTTGCTTAACCTGTCTTTCAATTCCCCAGACTGTTAACCCGACAACACGCCCATAAGGAAGAATCCCCTCGGGATCAGTAGAAGCCACAGAAGAACTAAACAGACGGGATAAGGCATCAGGCTTGGTGTTCTTGCTACCCGGACGGTAAGAAATCACAAACTCGAAACGAGCGAAAAACAACGCCCAACGAGCTTGACGGGCATTAAGTCGTTTGGCAGAACGGATGTACTCAAGGTTCTTATGGTCTGTCCAAACGACAAAAGGAACGGTCGCCTCCAACCACGCCATTCGCCTAGGGCTAAGCGGATGGCGAGCAGTTCACGGTTACCCACATCATAGTTGCGCTCAGATGGCGACAGGCGATGAGAAAAATAAGCGCAAGGATGAACCTTTATCGTCAGACTGGAAGCGCTGGGATAGAATGGCTCCCCGCCTGCCTCTGAAACGTCAACCTCGACAATGAATTGTCTAGTGACGTCCAGGAGTAACGAGGATAGGAGCGGACGTAAAACGTTCTTTTAGAAGATCAAAAGCTCCCTGGGCGGAACCGGACCACTAAAAACACGTCTTGACAGAAGTAAGAGCTGTGAGAGGGGCAGCAACTTGACCGAAATTACGAATGAAACGCCCGATAGAAATTAGCGAAACCTAAAAGCGCTGCAACTCGACACGTGACCTTGGAACGGGCCAATCACTGACAGCTTGGACCTTAGCGGAATCCATCTGAATGCCTTCAGCGGAAATAACGGAACCGAGAAAAGTAACGGAGGAGACATGAAAGAGCACTTCTCAGCCTTTACGTAGAGACAATTCTCTAAAAGGCGCTGTAGAACACGTCGAACGTGCTGAACATGAATCTCGAGTGACGGAGAAAAAATCAGGATATCGTCAAGATAGACAAAAACAAAAATGTTCAGCATGTCTCTCAGAACATCATTAACTAATGCCTGAAAAACAGCTGGCGCATTGGCGAGACCGAACGGCAGAACCCGGTACTCAAAATGCCTAACGGAGTATTAACGCCGTTTTCCACTCGTCCCCCTCTCTGATGCGCACGAGATGGTAAGCGTTACGAAGGTCCAACTTAGTAAAGCACCTGGCTCCCTGCAGAATCTCGGCTGATGACATAAGGGGAAGCGGATAACGATTCTTAACCGTTATGTCATTCAGCCCTCGATAATCACGCAGGGCGCAGAGTACCGATCCTTCTTCTTAACAAAAAGAAGCCCGCCCGGCCGGAGGAGGAAGAAGGCACTATGGTACCGGCGTCAAGAGACACAGACAAATAATCCTCGAGAGCCTTACGTTCGGGAGCCGACAGAGAGTATAGTCTACCTCGAGGGAGGAGTGGTCCCCGGAAGGAGATCAATACTACAATCATACGACGGTGAGGAGGAAGGGAGTTGGCTCGGGACCGACTGAAGACCGTGCGCAGATCATGATATTCCTCCGGCACTCCTGTCAAATCGCCAGGTTCCTCCTGAGAAGTAGGGACAGAAGAAACGGGAGGGATGGCAGACATTAAACACTTCACATGACAAGAAACGTTCCAGGATAGGATAGAATTACTAGACCAATTAATAGAAGGATTATGACATACTAGCCAGGATGACCCAAAAACAACAGGTGTAAACGGTGAACGGAAAATCAAAAAGAAATAGTCTCACTGTGGTTTTAGATACTGTGAGGTTAAAGGTAGTGTCTCAAATCTGATACTGGGGATGACTACCATCTGAACATGGGCGTAGGCTTATCTAACTCTCTGAAAGGAATGTCATGTTTCCGAACCCATGCTTCGTCCATGAAACAACCCTCAGCCCCAGAGTCTATCAAGGCACTACATGTAGCACCCGAACCGGTCCAGCGTAGGTGGACCGACAAAAGTAGTACAGGACTTTGATGGAGAGACTTGAGTAGTTGCGCTCACCTGTAGCCCTCCGCTTACAGATGAGCTCTGGCTTTTACTGGACATGAATTAACAAAATGTCCAGCAACTCCACAATAGAGGCACAGGCGGTTGGTGATCCTCCGTTCCCTCTCCTTATTCGAGATGCGAATCCCTCCCAGCTGCATGGGCTCAGTCTCAAAGCCAGAGGGGGAGATGGTTGCGATGCGGAGCAGGGAAACACCGTTGATGCGAGCTCTCTTCCACGAGCCCGGTGACGAAGATCTACCCGTCGTTCTATGCGGATGGCGAGAGCAATCAAAGAGTCCACATCTGAAGGAACCTCCCGAGGAGAGAATCTCATCCTTAACCACAGCGTGGAGTCCCTCCAGAAAACGAGCGAGCGAGCGCCCCGGCTCGTTCCACTCACTAGAGGCAGCAAGAGTGCGAAACTCAATGGAATAATCCGTTATGGACCGTTCACCTTGGCATAAGGAAGCCAGGGCCCTAGAAGCCTCCCCACCAAAAACTGAACGGTCAAAAACCCGAATCATCTCCTCTTTAAAGTTCTGGAAATCGTTAGAGCAAACAGCCCTTGCCTCCCAGATAGCTGTGCCCCATTCTCGAGCCCGGCCAGTAAGGAGTGAAATAGCGTAAGCAACCCGAGCTCTCTCTCTAGAGTATGTGTTGGGTTGGAGAGAGAACACAATCTCACACTGCGTGAGAAAGGAGCGGCACTCAGTGGGCTGCCCGGAGTAGGAAGGTGGGTTATTAACCCTAGGTTCTGGAGGCTCGGCAGGCCAGGAAGTAACAGGTGGCACGAGACGTAGACTCTGGAACTGTCCAGAGAGGTCGGAAACCTGAGCAGCCAGGTTTTCCACGGCCTGGCGAGCAGCAGACAATTCCTGCTCGTGTCTGCCGAGCATGGCTCCTTGGATCTCGACGGCAGTGTAACGAGCGTCTGAAGTCGCTGGGTCCATTCCTTGGTCGGTTCCTTCTGTCATGCAGGTGAAAGAGGACTCCAAACGCGACTTAACAGAAACAGAGTTTATTTAAGTCCAAAACGGAATAACAGAAATCCTCTAGATTTGTAGAGGGGAAAACAACTGGAGAAGCGGCCACAGACTGCAGGTCGCTTCGGGTAGGCGCAGGCCGTAGTCGACTGAGACACCTGCTCACACGCAGCGTCTGATGAAGGCACAAAACACGACAGGACAGGGTGA
>NW_025747749.1:7500-15000 GCF_021184085.1 Oncorhynchus gorbuscha
CTACCCAACGTTTATTGACTTGATTATTCACATCATTCTTAGCTAAGTGGTTCTAAAAGTCATTCTGAATGGACATTGTAAAAGTATGGCCATCTACTCCGATTTCAGAGCGCTGTCGTCTGAGTGTGTCAGAGTGCAGAATAACTGACCAATTGATGAACGCTCAACACCGTTGAATGTGGCTGGTGTCGGTAAACGTCAGCATTTAAATTGTTGCCAGCAGCACCGTTACAGTCAACAACGCTCTGAATAACCTGAAAACAGCCGAACCAGCTCTGCTAATGTGAGTTGAAATGGTCACTGTGAGGTGTTCATTGCACTTCAGAATGAATTACGAACACACCCGAAATTGTAAAATGTCTAGCCGGTCATTTATAATGCTAGCAAGCTAGGTGAGAGGTTGCATAGCAACAGCATCAACTTCTGGGCAGACCGGTGAAGCGCTAGTACTTCTCAACTGAAGCGATACGGTTTTGTTTACAGTATACTAAATGAAGGAATAGTACATGGTATGTAGTACACATTATGTTAGTATGGGTAATCTAACACAGCTAATGTGCACTGAGCATTCTCTTTCTGTCTGTCATGCTATCCGCTACTGCTTTTACTGTGTCGTTGACTTATTGTAACATGTGCAGTATTGTTCTGTTGTCATGCCGCGTGTGTTTTGTCATAGTGTCTCGTACGGTATGGTTATGTATATGTTGTGAATCACAATTTGTGAATCATAGATTGTGAATCATAGTTTGTGAATCACAGATTGTGAATCATAGTTTGTGAATCTTAGTTTGTGAATCATAGTTTGTGAATCACAGTTTGTGAATCACAGTTTGTGAATCATAGTTTGTGAATCTTAGTTTTGTGAATCTTAGTTTCAGAATCATAGTTTGTGAATATTAGTTTGTGAATCACAGTTTGTGAATCTTAGTTTGTGAATCATAGTTTGTGAATCTTAGTTTGTGTATCACAGTTTGTGAATCACAGTTTGTGAATCACAGTTTGTGAATCATAATTTGTGAATCATCCGTAAGTAAACATGGGTCTATGGTTAAGCGTTGCACCTTGTAAATGTATTGATCAATGCAATAGTCATGTTAACTACGCTAACTCCTCTTAATCAATACATCCATATTGAAAGTGTTGCCACTTCTCTCTTTTCTTCTCAGATCAGAAGCTGGGTTCTACAGAATCACAGAGGGGCTTGATAAACATACTGCAGTAAGCACAGCCAACTAGTGTTGTTGAAATGGCTGTGTTTAAGAGACCCAGAGGAACGTAGTGGTCAAACCTAAGGTTAAAGGTCAGAGGTGATGTTATCATTAGTGAGTAAGGAGAAGTACTGAACACCCATACATAGTGTTGTTATTTGAGATGAGTATTTTATTGAACCTTTATTTAACCTGCAAGTCAGTTAAAGAACAAATTCTTATTTACAATGACGGCCTACCCCCGGCCAAACCCGGACAACACTGGGCCAATTGTGCCCGCCCTACGGATTCCCAATCACAGCCAGGTTGTGAAACAGCCTGGAATCAAACCAGGTCCTGTAGTGACGCCTTTAGCATTGCTATATAGTGCTTAGACTGCTGCGCCACCAGAGGCGCCCTGGACGAGAGAGGAGAGAAAGGATGGGAGAGGATGGAGTATAAGGATAGCAGGCATCTGTGGGAGGAGGAAGGGTAACAGGGGAAGACGAGGGTGAGAAGAAGAGCAGGGAGGAGGCAGTCATCTCTTTAGTCGACTGGCGTCTGCCTCCTTCCTTTCTCTCCCCACTGCTCACTCTGTCTTACTAGGAGTTATGCTCTGTGAAATATGTATTTTTAAAACAGGTACGCCCATAAAAAAGAATCTATCACTCTATGTATTGGTGTGTGCAGAAGACAGATTGTGTGTGAAGAAGACAGATTGTGTGAAGAAGACAGATTGTGTGTGCAGAAGACAGATTGTGTGTGAAGAAGACAGATTGTGTGTGAAGAAGACAGATTGTGTGTGAAGAAGACAGATGTGTGTGAAGAAGACAGATTGTGTGAAGAAGACAGATTGCAGAAGACAGATTGTGTGTGCAGAAGACAGATTGTGTGTGCAGAAGACAGATTGTGTGTGCAGAAGACAGATTGTGTGTGCAGAAGACAGATTGTGTGCGGTTGTGCATGTTTGACTGTACATGTACACTTCCGTTCAAAAGTTTGGGTCACTTAGAAATGTCCTTGTTTTTGAAAGAAAATAACATTTTTGTTCATTAAAATGACATCAAATTGATCAGAAATGCAAGTGTAGACATTGTTAATGTTGTAAATGACTATTGAAGCTGGAAACGGCAGATTTGTTATGGAATATCTACCTAGGCTACAGAGACCCCATATCAGCAACCATCACTCCTGTGTTCCAATGGCACGTTGTGTTAGCTAATCCAAGTTTATCATTTTAAAAGGCTAATTGATCATTAGAAAACCCTTTTGCAATTATGTTGGCACAGCTGAAAACTGTTGTTCTGATAAAGAAGCAATAAAACTGGCCTTCATTAGACTAGTATCTGGAGCATCAAAGATTGTGGTTACCAGCCTCTACTAATCTCAGCCCCTGGTATCACCGACTGTGGTACTACCTCCCTACTAACTTCAGCCCCTGGTATCACCGACTGTGGTACTATCTCCTACTGACTTCAGCCCCTGGTATCACCGACTGTGGTACTACCTCCCTACTAACTTCAGCCCTGGTATCACCCCGACTGTGGTACTATCTCCCTACTGACTTCAGCCCCTGGTATCACCGACTGTGGTACTATCTTCCTACTGACTTCAGCCCCTGGTATCACCGACTGTGGTACTATCTCCCTACTGACTTCAGCCCCTGGTATCACCGACTGTGGTACTACCTCCCTACTGACTTCAGCCCCTGGTATCACCGACTGTGGTACTATCTCCCTACTGACTTCAGCCCTGGTATCACCGATGTGGTACTATCTCCCTACTGACTTCAGCCCCTGGTATCACCGACTGTGGTACTACCTCCTACTGACTTCAGCCCTGGTATCACCGACTGTGGTACTATCTCCCTACTGACTTCAGCCCCTGGTATCACCGACTGTGGTACTACCTCCCTACTGACTTCAGCCCCTGGCAATACCGACTGTGGTACTATCTCCCTACTGACTTCAGCCCCTGGTATCACCGACTGTGGTACTACCTCCCTACTGACTTCAGCCCCTGGTATCACCGACTGTGGTACTACCTCCCTACTGACTTCAGCCCCTGGCAATACCAACTGTGGTACTACCTCACTACTCTTAGCAGTTGACGTTGCTCTTCAATAACACAGACCCCAAAGCAAATCGGAGGGAGAAAATGTATTGATTTGAAGGACAAATCACAGATGTCATGTTGAGAAGTAGATGTTCAGTCTTCCCTGTCCTCAGTTTTCTCCACAGAACAAAAGGAACACGATGTCATTTATAACCCCTCCCCCCAGCCCACCCTAGCCTGGGGTTGTCCAATCAAAAGTCTTTGCAGTACAACTGGGCCGATGGCTAAGTGTCCTGCTCAGACTCATGTACAGACCAATGAAACCGTGGCACACGTAACACTGAGTACAGGCCTGACATTTCACAGATGCTAAACAGATGCTGAACTGAAAATCAATTATTTCCATTGAATCTTCCCTAGTGATCGTTACTTCTAGTCCTCTCGTCCTCTCGTGATGTATTTATCTTCAAAATATTCTTATACTGCTGACCTCAGCCTCTGGTAATACTGAGTGTGGTACTACCTCACTACTGACCTCAGCCTCTGAAACCTCTGGTTACCTCTCTTATACAACCATTCCACCTATACCCCACCAAGATACAAAGCCCTGATATCCTACCCCACCAAGATACAAAGCCCTGTATCCTACCCCACCAAGATACAAAGCCCTGTATCCTACCCCACCATGACAGAAAGCCCTATATTTTTTTTCAATTCAATTCAATTCAAGGGCTTTATTGGCATGGGAAACATGTGTTAACATTGCCAAAGCAAGTGAGGTAGACAACATACAAAGTGAATATATAAAGTGAAAAACAACAAAAATTAACAGTAAACATTACACATACAGAAGTTTCAAAACAGTAAAGACATTACAAATGTCATATTATATATATATACACAATGTATCCTACCCCACCATGATACAAAGCCCTGTGTTCTACCCCACCAAGACAGACAGCCCTGTATTCTACCCCACCAAGACACAAAGGCCTGTAATCTACCCACCAAGACAGAAAGCCCTGTATTCTACCCACCAAGACACAAATGCCTGTAATCTACCCACCAAGACACAAAGGCCTGTAATCTGCCCACCAAGACACAAAGGCCTGTAATCTACCCACCAAGACACAAAGGCCTGTATTCTGCCTCACCAAGACACAAAGGCCTGTATTCTACCCACCAAGACACAAAGGCCTGTAATCTACCCACCAAGACAGAAAGGCCTGTAATCTACCCACCAAGACAGAAAGGCCTGTAATCTGCCCACCAAGACACAAAGGCCTGTAATCTACCCACCAAGACACAAAGGCCTGTAATCTACCCACCAAGACAGAAAGGCCTGTAATCTACCCACCAAGACACAAAGGCCTGTAATCTACCCACCAAGACACAAAGGCCTGTATTCTGCCCCACCAAGACACAAAGGCCTGTAATCTACCCACCAAGACACAAATGCCTGTAATCTACCCACCAAGACAAAGGCCTGTAATCTACCCACCAAGACACAAAGGCCTTGTAATCTACCCACCAAGACACAAAGGCTGTAATCACCCCACCAAGACACAAAGGCCTGTAATCTACCCACCAAGACACAAAGGCCTGTAATCTACCCACCAAGACACAAAGGCCTGTAATCTACCCACCAAGACAGAAAGCCCTGTATTCTCCCCACCAAGACACAAAGGCCTGTATTCTCCCCACCAAGACACAAAGGCCTGTATTCTCGCTCTTCAGATCCCCCACTCCACTTCCAGAAACTTCTCCCCATCTCATTCTTAGGTTCATCCTTCCACCCCTGTCTTCCCCAGCCTCTATAGGTTCATCCTTCCACCCCCTGTCTTCCCCAGCCTCTATAGGTTCATCCTTCCACCCCCTGTCTTCCCCAGCCTCTATAGGTTCATCCTTCCACCCCCTGTCTTCCCCAGCCTCTATAGGTTCATCCTTCCACCCCCTGTCTTCCCCAGCCTCTATAGGTTCATCCTTCCACCCCTGTCTTCATCCTTCCACCCCTATCATTTTTTCAATTCAATTCAATTCAAAGGGCTTTACTGGCATGGGAAACATGTGTTAACATTGCCAAAGCAAGTGAGGTAGATAATATATAAAGTGAATATATAAAGTGAAAAACAACACAAATTAACAGTAAACATTACACATACAACAGTTTCAAAACAGTAAAGACATTACAAATGTCATATTATATATATATATATATATATATATATATATACACAATGTATCCTACCCCACCATGATACAAAGCCCTGTATTCTACCCCACCAAGACAGACAGCCCTGTATTCTACCCCACCAAGACACAAAGGCCTGTAATCTACCCACCAAGACAGAAAGCCCTGTATTCTACCCACCAAGACACAAATGCCTGTAATCTACCCACCAAGACACAAAGGCCTGTAATCTACCCACCAAGACACAAAGGCCTGTAATCTACCCACCAAGACACAAAGGCCTGTATTCTACCCCACCAAGACACAAAGGCCTGTAATCTACCCACCAAGACACAAAGGCCTGTAATCTACCCACCAAGACACAAAGGCCTGTAATCTACCCACAAAGACACGAAGGCCTGTATTCTACCCCACCAAGACACAAAGGCCTGTATTCTACCCCCACCAAGACAAAAGGCCTGTAATCTACCCACCAAGACACAAAGGCCTGTAATCTACCCACCAAGACACAAAGGCCTGTAATCTACCCACCAAGACACAAAGGCCTGTAATCTACCCACCAAGACACAAAGGCCTGTAATCTACCCACCAAGACAGAAAGCCCTGTATTCTACCCACCAAGACACAAATGCCTGTAATCTACCCACCAAGACACAAAGGCCTGTAATCTACCCACCAAGACACAAAGGCCTGTAATCTACCCACCAAGACACAAAGGCCTGTAATCTACCCACCAAGACACAAAGGCCTGTAATCTACCCACAAAGACACGAAGGCCTGTATTCTACCCCACCAAGACACAAAGGCCTGTATTCTACCCCACCAAGACACAAAGGCCTGTAATCTACCCACCAAGACACAAAGGCCTGTAATCTACCCACCAAGACACAAAGGCCTGTATTCTACCCCACCAAGACACAAAGGCCTGTAATCTACCCACCAAGACACAAAGGCCTGTAATCTACCCACCAAGACACAAAGGCCTGTAATCTACCCACCAAGACACAAAGGCCTGTAATCTACCCACCAAGACACAAAGCCCTGTATTCTCCCCACCAAGACACAAAGGCCTGTAATCTACCCACCAAGACACAAAGGCCTGTAATCTACCCACAAAGACACGAAGGCCTGTATTCTACCCCACCAAGACACAAAGGCCTGTATTCTACCCCACCAAGACACAAAGGCCTGTAATCTACCCACCAAGACACAAAGGCCTGTAATCTACCCACCAAGACACAAAGGCCTGTATTCTACCCACCAAGACACAAAGGCCTGTAATCTACCCCACCAAGACACAAAGGCCTGTAATCTACCCACCAAGACACAAAGGCCTGTAATCTACCCACCAAGACACAAAGGCCTGTAATCTACCCACCAAGACACAAAGCCCTGTATTCTCCCCACCAAGACACAAAGGCCTGTAATCTACCCACCAAGGCACAAAGCCCTGTATTCTCCCCACCAAGACACAAAGGCCTGTAATCTACCCACCAAGACACAAAGGCCTGTATTCTACCCCACCAAGACACAAAGGCCTGTATTCTCCCCACCAAGACACAAAGGCCTGTAATCTACCCACCAAGACACAAAGGCCTGTATTCTACCCCACCAAGACACAAAGGCCCGTATTCTCCCCACCAAGACACAAAGGCCTCTATTCTACCCACCAAGACACAAAGGCCTGTATTCTCCCCACCAAGACACAAAGGCCTGTATTCTCGCTCTTCAGATCCCCCACTCCACTTCCAGAAACTTCTCCCCATCTCATTCTTAGGTTCATCCTTCCACCCCTGTCTTCCCCAGCCTCTATAGGTTCATCCTTCCACCCCTGTCTTCCCAGCCTCTATAGGTTCATCCTTCCACCCCCTGTCTTCCCCAGCCTCTATAGGTTCATCCTTCCACCCCCTGTCTTCCCCAGCCTCTATAGGTTCATCCTTCCACCCCCTGTCTTCCCCAGCCTCTATAGGTTCATCCTTCCACCCCTGTCTTCCACAGCCTCTATAGGTTCATCCTTCCACCCCCTGTCTTCCTCAGCCTCTATAGGTTCATCCTTCCACCCCCCCC
>NW_025747749.1:17500-30000 GCF_021184085.1 Oncorhynchus gorbuscha
AACAGACGGTAGAGAGACGGTAGAGAGACGGTAGACAGACGGTAGAGAGAAGGTAGACAGACGGTAGAGACGGTAGAGAGAAGGTAGACAGACGGTAGACAGACGGTAGAGAGACGGTAGACAGGCGGTAGAGAGCGGTAGACAGACGGTAGAGACGGTAGAGAGACGGTAGACAGACGGTAGACAGACGGTAGAGAGACAGTAGAGAGACGGTAGAGAGACGGTAGAGAGACGATAGAGAGACGGTAGAGAGACGGTAGACAGACGGTAGAGACGGTAGAGAGACGGTAGACAGACGGTAGAGAGACGGTAGAGACGGTAGAGAGACGGTAGACAGACGGTAGAGAGACGGTAGACAGACGGTAGAGAGACGGTAGAGAGACGGTAGAGAGACGGTAGACAGACGGTATACAGACGGTAGAGAGATGGTAGAGAGACGGTAGACAGACGGTAGACAGACGGTAGACAGACGGTAGAGAGACGGTAGACAGACGGTAGAGAGACGGTAAACAGACGGTAGAGAGACGGTAAACAGACGGTAGAGAGACGGTAGAGAGACGGTAGAGAGAAGGTAGACAGACGGTAGAGAGACGGTAGAGAGAAGGTAGACAGACGGTAGACAGACGGTAGACAGACGGTAGACAGACGGTAGTAAAAGTGTTAAAGTCTCTCTCTCTGTCTCCCTCTCAATTCAATTCAATTTAAATTCATTTTAATTAAGGTGTTTATTGGCATGGGGAACATATGTTAACATTGCTAAAGCAAGTGAAATAGATAATAAACAAAAATGAAATCAACAATGACAATTAACAGTTAAAATTACACTCACAAAAGTTCCAAAAGAATAAAGACATTTCAAATGTCATAGTGTGTGCAAATAGTACAGAAGGGAAAATAAATTCACATGAATTTGGTGGCCCTTTTCTTGTGGCAACAGATCACAAATATTGCTCTGTGATGGTATTTCCCCCAATAGTAAGTCAAATGTTATTTTCCTTTTGATGGTATAGAAGGCCCTTTTCACCTTGTCTCTCAGCTCGTTCACAGCTTTGTGGAAGTTACCTGTCCTGTGGTGCTGATGTTTAGGCCGAGGTATATATCGTTGTTTTGTGTGCTCTAGGGCAACGGTGTCGAGTCAGAATTTGTATTTGTGGACCTGGCAACCGGACCATTTTTGGAACACCAGTAAATGACTGTCTTCCGGGGATTTTATAATGTCATATGTTTCTCCCCCAACACCAATTTCCATCAATTTGTATAGCAGACCCTCATGCCAAATTGAAATCAACAAAGCATGCGATGTCACGGCCGTCAACGGAAGAGGGCCGAGGTGCAGCGTGGTGAGCGTTTCTGAGGAAATGTACGAGTCTGCTGTTAATGACAATGCAGAGTGTTTTCTCAAGGTTGCTTGTTGACGCATATCCCACGGTAGACTGTCTCTCTCTCTCTGTGACATGTAGATTCTTCTCTTTGCTCATGTAGTGGAGGGAGTGATCATTGTGTTATGGATTACGGGAGAGATAGATGGACTAGATTGGGTTTCGGAAGAGAAAAGATCCTTGACACACAGGGTGCACTCTCATTCCAGATGCCACCTCTCTCCCCCTACCCTTCTTTCTCCTTCCTTGTTCCAGGTAAACCTTTCTATTACTCTCTCCATCATCTCCCCTTCTCGTTCCAGGTAAACCCTTCTATTACTCTCTCCATCATCTCCCCTTCTCGTTCCAGGTAAACCTTTCTATTACTCTCTCCATCATCTCCCCTTCTCGTTCCAGGTAAACCCTTCTATTACTCTCTCCATCATCTCCCCTTCTCGTTCCAGGTAAACCCTTCTATTACTCTCTCCATCATCTCCCCTTCTCGTTCCAGATAAACCCTTCTATTACTCTCTCCATCATCTCCCTTCCTTGTTCCAGGTAAACCCTTCTATTACTCTCTCCATCATCTCCCCTTCTCGTTCCAGGTAAACCCTTCTATTACTCTCTCCATCATCTCCCCTTCTCGTTCCAGGTAAACCCTTCTATTACTCTCTCCATCATCTCCCTTCCTTGTTCCAGGTAAACCCTTCTATTACTCTCTCCATCATCTCCCCTTCTCGTTCCAGATAAACCCTTCTATTACTCTCTCCATCATCTCCCCTTCTCGTTCCAGATAAACCCTTCTATTACTCTCTCCATCATCTCCCCTTCTCGTTCCAGATAAACCCTTCTATTACTCTCTCCATCATCTCCCCTTCTCGTTCTAGGTAAACCCTTCTATTACTCTCTCCATCATCTCCCCTTCTCGTTCCAGGTAAACCCTTCTATTACTCTCTCCATCATCTCCCTTCCTTGTTCCAGGTAAACCCTTCTATTACTCTCTCCATCATCTCCCCTTCTCGTTCCAGATAAACCCTTCTATTACTCTCTCCATCATCTCCCCTTCTCGTTCCAGATAAACCCTTCTATTACTCTCTCCATCATCTCCCCTTCTCGTTCCAGATAAACCCTTCTATTACTCTCTCCATCATCTCCCCTTCTCGTTCTAGGTAAACCCTTCTATTACTCTCTCCATCATCTCCCCTTCTCGTTCCAGGTAAACCCTTCTATTACTCTCTCCATCATCTCCCCTTCTCGTTCCATATAACTTACTCGACTCCCCTACGCACAATTTCCCTATCTCCTCTCTCCTATCTCCTCTCCACCCCTTCTCATTTCCTCCTCTCTCCTCTCTCCACCCTCTCTCCTCTCCTCCTCTCTCCACCCCTCTCCTTTCCTCCACTCTCCCTATCTCCACCCCTCTCCTTTCCTCCTCTCTCCTCTCTCCACCCCTTCTCCTTTCCTCCTCTCTCCACCCCCTCTCCTTACCTCCTCTCTCCTCTCTCCACCCCCTCTCCTTTCCTCCTCTCTCCTCTCTCCACCCCTCTCCTTTCCTCCTCTCTCCACCCCTCTCCTTACCTCCTCTCTCCTCTCTCCACCCCTCTCCTTACCTCCTCTCTCCTCTCTCCACCCCCTCTCCTTTCCTCCTCTCTCCTCTCTCCACCCCCTCTCCTTTCCTCCTCTCTCCTCTCTCCACCCCCTCTCCTTACCTCCTCTCTCCTCTCTCCACCCCCTCTCCTTACCTCCCCTCTCTCCTCTCTCCACCCCCTCTCCTTTCCTCCTCTCTCCTCTCTCCACCCCTCTCCTTTCCTCCTCTCCCCACCCCCTCTCCTTACCTCCTCTCTCCTCTCTCCACCCCCTCTCCTTTCCTCCTCTCTCCTCTCTCCACCCCCTCTCCTTTCCTCCTCTCTCCACCCCCTCTCCTTACCTCCTCTCTCCTCTCTCCACCCCCTCTCCTTACCTCCTCTCTCCTCTCTCCACCCCCTCCTTACCTCCGCTCTCCTCTCTCCACCCCCTCTCCTTTCCTCCCTCTCTCCACCCCCTCTCCTTACCTCCTCTCTCCTCTTTCCACCTTCTCTCCTTTCCTCCTCTCCTCCTCTCTCCACCCCCTCTCCTCTCTCCTTTCCTCCTCTCTCCTTTCCTCCTCTCTCCTCTCTCCTCTCTCCTTTCCTCCTCTCTCCTCTCTCCTCTCTCCTCTCTCCTCTCTCCTCTCTCCATCCTTTCCTCCTCTAATAAACCAAAGCCCTCTGTGTTTGTTGTTCAACTCCGTCTGGATGTTTTGTTCTCTCTCTCTAATCTGTTTCTCCGTGTTGGGATTCAGTGTTCCTAAATTTCCCTCTGAGGAACGTTGCAGGATTAACCCTGTTGGAGTGGCCGGCCTGAACCCTCCCGTGGCCCCTGCCTTGCTCCGGAGTGTGTGTGCGTGTGTATATGTGTGTGTGTGTGTATATGTGTGTGTGTGTTGTTTGTTTGTCAGTTTTTGTTTCCCTCCTGATCATCTGTAATCACTTTGAGGGAATCCATTTGTACTCTGACCCTCATCAGAGAGGAAGGACTCAGAGACAGTTTGTGTTTGAGTGTGTGTGTGTTCAACTTCAAAAGTATCTCTCTCTCTCTCTCTCTCTCTCTCTCTCTCTCTCTCTCTCTCTGACTCACTGACGATTAACTAATTCCACTCACGTAGCGGTCAATTAACCAATAATTTCCTTCCCTGTCTACCAATGAAAGACCTGGTTGAGTCTAAACAGATGAGACAATAGCAGCAATAAGGTCAACAAGTGAGTGAAATCAACCCTCAGAGACACTCAATCAGACACTCCCTAAGATATGCATTTCACTACTTCAGCCTCGACTTTGTAAATAGCATTGTTTCTAATGGATGTCTGCTCAGCTGTGTGTTGAATTGTCTGTTCAGCTGTGTGTTGAATTGTCTGTTCAGCTGTTTATTTTTATTTTTACAGGGACAGGTGCACGTTAATTGACATTTCAGTAAAAGTGCAGGTTTTAACCAGCCGGCTAATTTTCCAACTCAGTCCCTGGGCAGGTTATTAAAAACAATTACAATACAGACAATCAATGAGCAGTGAGCACACACAGAACAACACAGGACAAGCAAGACATAGCATACAGACAGAGCAACATAGGACAAGCAAGACATAGCATACAGACAGAGCAACATAGGACAAGCAAGACATAGCATACAGACAGAGCAACATAGGACAAGCAAGACATAGCATACAGACAGAGCAACATAGGACAAGCAAGACATAGCATACAGACAGAGCAACATAGGACAAGCAAGACATAGCATACAGACAGAGCAACATAGGACAAGCAAGACATAGCATACAGACAGAGAAACATAGAACAAGCAAGACGTAGCATACAGACAGAGCAACATAGGACAAGCAAGACATAGCATACAGACAGAGCAACATAGAACAAGCAAGATGTAGCATACAGACAGAGCAACATAGGACAAGCAAGACGTAGCATACAGACAGAGCAACATAGAACAAGCAAGATGTAACATACAGACAGAGCAACATAGGACAAGCAAGACGTAGCATACAGACAGAGCAACATAGAACAAGCAAGACATAGCATACAGACAGAGCAACATAGAACAAGCAAGATGTAGCATACAGACAGAGCAACATAGGACAAGCAAGACGTAGCATACAGACAGAGCAACATAGAACAAGCAAGACATAGCATACAGACAGAGCAACATAGAACAAAAAGCAGCAACATTGCGTAGAGACAGTGCAGCAAAGGAAATGTAATAGGCAGCATGCAGACAGAGAAATATAGCACAAAAGTTACAAGACAAAAACTCACAAAAGCAACAGTGTTTCCCGCACCTCACCAGCTACAAACAACAGATAACATGGAAAGCAGCAACACACAGCTAGGAATTATGTTCACTAGTCTGATTGGCCTTTAGCCATGTTTTCCTGTTTTTTTGTGAAAGTGTGATAGGTGGTGCAGTTATGTGTGTCTGAGGGCAGTGTATTCCAGACATGGGAAGCTCTCACAGAGAAGGCAGATTGACTTAAGGTGCTTTTCCTTAAGGGAACTATACAGTCACCTCTCATGGCAGACCTTGTGGATCTGCTGCCATAGGTTTGCGTTTTCTGTTTAACAAAAGTACTGAGTGGAGGGGGAGGAGCCAGGCCATTTAGGATCTTGAATACAAGACATGCGTCGGTGAATTGCACAAGATTTTCCCACCTCAGGAGCTCATGCTTTCTGAGGATGTAACAGTGATGATGGCTATTGGGCTTCCTATCAAGCACTTTGAGAGCCTGTCTGTAGACAGACTGAATAGGTCTTAATGTGGTACAGCAAGCTTGGATCCAACTAGTCAAGCAGCATGTTAAGTGGGGGAGTATCATAGATTTGAAGTACAGTTTCGCTACCTCTGCAGTCAAACTATTTTGTATAAATTGGAAATTATGTCACGCCTTGGTCATTGTATTTTGTGTTTTGTTATATGTTTGGGTAGGCCAGGGTGTGACATGGGTTTATATGTTGTTTTTCGTATTGGGGTTTGTAGTATTTGGGATCGCGGCTGATTAGGGGTGTTGTATAGGCTTGGCTGCCTGAGGCGATTCTCAATTGGAGTCAGGTGCTTATCGTTGTCTCTGATTGGGAACCGTATTTAGGCAGCCTGAGTTCGCTTTGTATTTTGTGGGTGTTTGTTCCTAACTCTGTGTTGTAGTCACCAGATAGGCTGTAATTAGTTTCACGTTCCGTTCTGTTGTTTTTGTATTTAGTTTCAGTTATTTCATGTACCGTATTCATTCATTAAAGTCATGAGTAACCTACACGCTGCATTTCGGTCCGACTCTCTTCATTCAACAGACGAACGCCGTTACAAATGAGCTAGGTTAAATTTGGTTAAATCTGCTTTTTAAAAGAGCTGTTGGAATCAAAAAAGTATGATGCAGGTATTTACAATCAGGTACTTAATAAATGTCCGTTCAGATGTATTTTGAAATGAAAAGAAAATGCATTTTCAGTCATAATATTACAGAAGAAACAACATAATGAGTATTGAGCCGCTACCCCTTCTTCTTTAAGGGAAACAAAACACAGAAAGGTATGACCATTAACTCATACTGTGGTGTACTGGGGTATTGCAGTAATAACACATACTGTGGTGTACTGGGGTATTGCAGTAATAACTCATACTGTGGTGTACTGGGGTATAGCAGTAATAACTCAGTGTGGTGTACTGGGGTATTGCAGTAATAACACATACTGTGGTGTACTGGGGTATTGCAGTAATAACTCATACTGTGGTGTACTGGGGTATAGCAGTAATAACTCAGTGTGGTGTACTGGGGTATTGCAGTAATAACTCATACTGTGGTGTACTGGGGTATTGCAGTAATAACACATACTGTGGTGTACTGGGGTATTGCAGTAATAACTCAGTGTGGTGTACTGGGGTATTGCAGTAATAACTCATACTGTGGTGTACTGGGGTATTACAGTAATAACTCAGTGTGGTGTACTGGGGTATTGCAGTAATAACTCAGTGTGGTGTACTGGGGTATTGCAGTAATAACTCATACTGTGGTGTACTGGGGTATTGCAGTAATAACACATACTGTGGTGTACTGGGGTATTGCAGTAATAACTCAGTGTGGTGTACTGGGGTATTGCAGTAATAACTCATACTGTTGTGCACTGGGGTATTGCAGTAATAACTCATACGGTGGTGTACTAGGGTATTGCAGTAATAACTCATACTGTGGTGTACTGGGGTATTGCAGTAATAACTCATACTTATAATAATAATAATAATAATAATAATAACTCATACTTACTGGGGTATTGCAGTAATAACTCATACTGTGGTGTACTGGGGTATTGCAGTAATAACTCAGTGTGGTGTACTGGGGTATTGCAGTAATAACTCATACTTTGGTGTACTGGGGTATTGCAGTAATAACTCAGTGTGGTGTACTGGGGTATTGCAGTAATAACTCATACTGTTGTGCACTGGGGTATTGCAGTAATAACTCATACGGTGGTGTACTAGGGTATTGCAGTAATAACTCATACTGTGGTGTACTGGGGTATTGCAGTAATAACTCATACTTATAATAATAATAATAATAATAATAATAACTCATACTTACTGGGGTATTGCAGTAATAACTCATACTGTGGTGTACTGGGGTATTGCAGTAATAACTCAGTGTGGTGTACTGGGGTATTGCAGTAATAACTCATACTTTGGTGTACTGGGGTATTGCAGTAATAACTCAGTGTGGTGTACTGGGGTATTGCAGTAATAACTCATACTGTTGTGCACTGGGGTATTGCAGTAATAACTCATACTGTGGTGTACTAGGGTATTGCAGTAATAACTCATACTGTGGTGTACTGGGGTATTGCAGTAATAACTCAGTGTGGTGTACTGTGGTATTGCAGTAATAACTCATACTGTGGTGTACTGGGGTATTGCAGTAATAACTCATACTGTGGTGTACTGGGGTATTGCAGTAATAACTCATACTGTGGTGTACTGGGGTATTGCAGTAATAACTCAGTGTGGTGTACTGGGGTATTGCAGTAATAACTCAGTGTGGTGTACTGGGGTATTGCAGTAATAACTCATAATGTGGTGTACTGGGGTATTGCAGTAATAACTCATACTGTGGTGTACTGGGGTATTGCAGTAATAACTCAGTGTGGTGTACTGGGGTATTGCAGTAATAACTCAGTGTGGTGTACTGGGGTATTGTGTTATCCAGGCCAAGCTCCACTACAACAGAAGGACTGGCTGGCATTCATTTGGGGGATGGCATTTACTTCCAGTGACTCCATCTTTTGTTCTTCTTTACGCTAATCTCCATCCCTTCTCTATTTAACTGGTTCTCTGTAAAGGTCTCCCTGTCAGACTGTGCCAGTCCCTGTCACCACAAACAAAGACAAAGGTGTCTCTATCTCCTCTCTCTCTCTCTCTCTCTCTCTCGCTCTCTCTCTCTCTCTCTCTCTCTCTCTCTCTCTCTCTCTCTCTCTCTCTCTCTCTCTCTATCTCTGTCTCTGTCTCTCTATCTCCTTCTGTCTCCCACTCTCTCTCTCTCTCTCTCTCTCTCTCTCTCTCTCTCTCTCTCTCTCTCTCTCTCTCTCTCTCTCTCTCTCTCTCTCTCTCTCTCTCCTTCTCTCTCTCTCTCTCTCTCTCTCTCTCTCTCTCTCTCTCTCTCTCTCTCTCTCTCTCTCTCTCTCTCCCTCTCTCTCTCTCTCTCTGAGGTGAGGTGAATAAAGTGCTAGTGTAGAATGGACAATAAAGGTAGGACTGTAAAACAGAATTAGTGTTTGAATGCAGAAATGTCTTCCATTTTGTTGTTATGCGTTCAAATCCCAGCCAGCGACCAGGTCTATTCTCTAGACTGTAAATGTCAACATTATGCAAATCACTTCCCTTCCACACAAACAAGCCTGAACCAATCAATGTCAATCCCCTTTCTCCCAGCCAATCACTGTCATTCCCTCATTTAGTGAGCCCTCACCTAATGGAAAGCATTGTTCTTTCAGCTCTGAATGCCAACTCACTGAGACTGTCGTCTGTAACTTTTTCTCAACCCATCTCTAACCTTCAGAAGTCATCTACACAGAGCAGAGAGGAGTTCACAGTGGATAGGATATGAAAGTCATGGAGATGAGAGAAGACAGCAGGAGAGAAGGCAGGAGAGAAGACAGCAATAGAAGACAGGAGAGAAGACCGCAGGAGAGGACAGAAGAGGACAGAAAAGAAGACAGAAGAGAAGACAGCAGGAGAGGACAGAAGAGAAGACGGCAGAAGAGGACAGGAGAGAAGACAGCAGGAGAAGACAGGAGAGAAGACCGGAGAGAAGACAGCAATAGAAGACAGGAGAGAAGACAGCAGGAGAGGACAGAAGAGGACAGAAAAGAAGACAGAAGAGAAGACGGCAGAAGAGGACAGGAGAGAAGACAGCAGGAGAAGACGGGAGAGAAGACCGGAGAGAAGACAGCAATAGAAGACAGGAGAGAAGACAGCAGGAGAGGACAGAAGAGGACAGAAAAGAAGACAGAAGAGAAGACAGCAGGAGAGGACAGAAGAGAAGACGGCAGAAGAGAAGACAGCAGGAGAAGACAGGAGAGAAGACCGGAGAGAAGACAGCAATAGAAGACAGGAGAGAAGACAGGAGAGAAGACAGCAATAGAAGACAGGAGAGAAGACAGCAGGAGAAGACAGGAGAGAAGACCGGAGAGAAGACAGCAATAGAAGACAGGAGAGAAGACAGCAGGAGAGGACAGAAGAGGACAGAAAAGAAGACAGAAGAGAAGACAGCAGGAGAGGACAGAAGAGAAGACGGCAGAAGAGGACAGGAGAGAAGACAGCAGGAGAAGACAGGAGAGAAGACCGGAGAGAAGACAGCAATAGAAGACAGGAGAGAAGGCAGCAGGAGAAGACAGGAGAGAAGACAGCAGGAGAGGACAGGAGAGAAGACAGCAGGAGAGGACAGGAGAGGACAGAAAAAGAAGACAGAAGCGAAGATAGGAGAGAGGAGGCAGCAGGAGAAGACAGGAGAAGGCAGCAGGAGAAGACAGGAGAGAAGACAACAGGGGAGTATTAGAAGAGAAGACAGATGGAGAGGACAGAAGAGAAGACAACAGGATAGTTTTAGAAGAGAAGACAGCTGGAGAGGACAGAAAAGAAGACAACAGGAAAGTGCAGAAGAGAAGTCAGCAGGAGAAGACAGGAGAGAAGACAACAGGAGAGTGCAGAAGAGAAGACAGCTGGAGAGGACATAAGAGAAGACAGCACAAGAGGACAGGAGAGAAGACAACAGGAGAGGACCGAAGAGAAGACAGTTGGAGAAGACAGCTGGAGAGGACAGGAGAGAAGACAGGAAGAGAAGACAGCTGGAGAGGACAGAAGAGAAGACAGGAAGAGAAGACAGCTGGAGAGGACAGAAGAGAAGACAACAGGAGAGGACAGAAGAGAAGACAGGAAGAGAAGACAGCTGGAGAGGACAGAAGAGAAGACAGCAGGGGAGGACAGCTGGAGAGGACAGGAGAGAAGACAGGAAGAGAAGACAGCTGGAGAGGACAGAAAGAAGACAGCAGGGGAGGACAGGAGAGAAGACAGCTGGAGAGGACAGAAGAGAAGACAGCAGGGGAGGACAGAGAGAAGACAGCTGGGGAGGACAGGAGAGAAGACAACAGAAGAGGACAGAAGAGAAGACAGCTGGAGAGGACAGAAGAGAAGACAGTTGGAGAAGACAACAGGAGAGGACAGAAGAGAAGACAGCAGGAGAGGACAGAAGAGAAGACAGTTGGAGAAGACAACAGGAGAGGACAGAAGAGAAGACAGCAGGAGAGGACAGAAGAGAAGACAGTTGGAGAAGACAGCTGGAGAGGACAGGAGAGAAGACAGGAAGAGAAGACAGCTGGGGAGGACAGGAGAGAAGACAGGAAGAGAAGACAGCAGGGGAGGACAGAAGAGAAGACAGCAGGGGAGGACAGGAGAGAAGACAGCAGGGGAGGACAGGAGAGAAGACAGCAGGGTAGGACAGGACTGTGACTGTCTGTCTGTCTGTCTGCCTGCCTGCCTGTCTGTCTGTCTGTCTGTCTGTCTGTCTGTCTGTCTGTCTGTCTGTCTGTCTGTCTGTCTGTCTGTCTGTCTGTCTGTCTGTCTGCCTTTCCTGCCTGCCTGCCTGCCTGCCTGCCTGCCTGCCTGTCTGTCTGTCTGTCTGTCTGTCTGTCTGTCTGTCTGTCTGTCTGTCCGTCCGTCCGTCCGTCCGTCCGTCCGTCCGTCCGCCCGCCCGCCCGTCCGCCCGCCCGTCCGCCCGCCCGCCCGTCCGTCCGTCCGTCCGTATGTCCGTCCGTCCGTCCGTCCGTCCGTCCGTCCGTCCGTCCGTCCGTCCGTCCGTCCGTCCGTCTGTCTGTCTGTCTGTCTGCCTGCCTTTCCTTCCTTCCTTCCTTCCTTCCTTCCTTCCTTCCTGCCTGCCTGCCTGCCTGCCTGCCTGCCTGCCTGTCTGTCTGTCTGTCTGTCTGTCTGTCTGTCTGTCTGTCTGTCTGTCTGTGTGATGCCACTAAGTCTCTGTTTAAAGCTTTGTTAACAACAAGCTAAACTGTGTTTTTGTATTGCACTTGTGATTTCATGAAAATTAAATATGTTTAGTAATTTAATTTGAATTTGGCGCTCTGCTATTCAGCAGGTGTTGATGAAAATGATCCCGCTAACGGGATGGGTGCGTCAAGAAGTTAATCCAGACGCTTTGTCAGATTTCTATAAATGCTTTACGGTGAAAGTATACCATGCGATTATCTGAGGACAGCGCCCCGTGTACAAAGGCATTAAAAACATTTTCCAACCAAGCAGAGGCATCACGAAAGTCAGAAAAAGCAATAAAATAAATCACTTACCTTTGAAGATCTTCCTCTGTTTGCAATCCAAAGGGTACCAGCTACATTATAAATGGTAATTTTGTTCGATAAAGTCCTTCTTTATATCCCAAACAGGTCAGTTTAGCTGGCGCGCTTCATTCAATAATCCACCGGTTTCCATCGTTCAAAATGCATACAAAATGAATCCCAAACGTTACCAATAAACTTGGTCCAAACTTGTCAAACAATGTTTCTAATCAATCCTCAGGTACCCTAATATGTAAATAAACTATTAAATTTAGACAGAGAATTGTATGTACATTACTGGAGATAAATAACAAAGTGTGCACTCTCATCCACGCACGTCATAACACTACAGCCAAAATGGGAGCCATTTAGAAAAACTACAAATTCTAGCTCATTTTTCAAACAACAAGCCTGACACTCTTTCTAAAGACTGTTGACATCTACTGGAAGCCCTAGGTACTGCAATCTGGGAGGATTTACATTTATTTCCCCAAAGACAGGCATTTTAAATGGTGTCATCTCCACCTGCTATGTCAGTACTGTTATACTCACAAACATTATTTTGGAAACATTTGAGTGTTTTCTATCCAATACTACCAATGATATGCATATCCTAGCTTCTGGGCCTGAGTAACAGGCAGTTTACTTTGGGCACATTCATCCAAACTTCCGAATACTGCCCGCTATCCCTAAGAAGTTAATTGGCTCTGAATGTGGCTTTCGTTATTAATGAAACCTCAA